>NC_143142.1:89952500-90127500 GCF_059928025.1 Delphinapterus leucas | reverse complement strand
ACACTAACCCGTACCCTAACACGTACGCTCACCCTAAACCGTTGTCGTACCCTAACCTGTACCCTAAACCGTCCCCGTCCCCTAACCCTAACCCTAACCCTAACCCTAACCCTAACCCTTACCCAAAGCCTTACCCCCACCCGTCCCCTAATCCTAACCCGTACGCCAACACTAACCCGTACCCTAACACGTACGCTCACCCTAAACCGTTGTCGTACCCTAACCTGTACCCTAAACCGTCCCCTTCCCCGTCCCCTAACCCTAACCCTAACCCTAACCCTAACACTTACCCGAAACCTTACCTTCACCCGTCCCCTAATCCTAACCCGTACGCTTACACTAACCCGTACCCTAACACGTACGCTCACCCTAAACCGTTGTCGTACCCTAAGCTGTACCCTAAACCGTCCCCGTCCCCTAACCCTAACCCTAACCCTAACCCTTACCCGAAGCCTTACCCTCACCCGTCCCCTAATCCTAAACCGTACGCTAACACTAACCCGTACCCTAACACGTACGCTCACCCTAAACCGTTGTCGTACCCTAACCTGTACCCTAAACCGTCCCCGTCCCCTAACCCTAACCCTAACCCTAACCCTAACCCTAACCCTTACCCAAAGCCTTACCCCCACCCGTCCCCTAATCCTAACCCGTACGCCAACACTAACCCGTACCCTAACACGTACGCTCACCCTAAACCGTTGTCGTACCCTAACCTGTACCCTAAACCGTCCCCTTCCCCGTCCCCTAACCCTAACCCTAACCCTAACCCTAACACTTACCCGAAACCTTACCTTCACCCGTCCCCTAATCCTAACCCGTACGCTAACACTAACCCGTACCCTAACATGTACGCTCATCCTAAACCGTTGTCGTACCATAACCTGTACCCTAAACCGTCCACGTCCCCTAACCCTAACCCTAACCCTAACCCTAACCCTAACCCTAACCCTTACCCGAAGCCTTACCCTCACCCGTCCCCTAATCCTAACCCGTACGCTAACACTAACCCGTACCCTAACACGTACGCTCACCCTAAACCGTTGTCGTACCCTAAGCTGTACCCTAAACCGTCCCCGTCCCCTAACCCTAACCCTAACCCTAACCCTTACCCGAAGCCTTACCCTCACCCGTCCCCTTATCCTAACCCGTACGCCAACACTAACCCGTACCCTAACACGTACGCTCACCCTAAACCGTTGTCGTACCCTAACCTGTACCCTAAACCGTCCCCGTCCCCGTCCCCTAACCCTAACCCTAACCCTAACCCTAACACTTACCCGAAGCCTTACCCTCACCCGTCCCCTAATCCTAACCCGTACGCTAACACTAACCCGTACCCTAACACGTACGCTCATCCTAAATCTTTGTCGTACCATAACATGTACCCTAAACCGTCCCCGTCCCCTAACCCTAACCCTAACCCTAACCCTAACCCTAACTCTAACCCTTACCCGAAGCCTTACCCTCACCCGTCCCCTAATCCTAACCCGTACGCTAACACTAACCCGTACCCTAACACGTACGCTCACCCTAAACAGTTGTCGTACCCTAACCTGTACCCTAAACCGTCCCCGTCCCCTAACCCTAACCCTAACCCTAACCCTAACCCTTACCCGAAGCCTTACCCTCACCCGTCCCCTAATCCTAACCCGTACGCTAACACTAACCCGTACCCTAACACGTACGCTCACCCTAAACCGTTGTCGTACCCTAAACCGTCCCCGTCCCCGTCCCCGTCCCCGTCCCCTAACCCTAACCCTAACCCTAACCCGAAGCCTTACCCTCACCCGTCCCCTAATCCTAACCCGTACGCTAACACGAACCCGTACCCTAACACGTACGCTCACCCTAAACCGTTGTCATACCCTACCCTGTACCCTAAACCGTCCCCTAACCCTAACCCTAACCCTAACCCTAACCCTAACCCTTACCCGAAGCCTTATCCTCACCCGTCCCCTAATCCTAACCCATACGCTAACACTAACCCGTACCCTAACACGTACGCTCACCCTAAACCGTTGTCGTACCCTAACCTGTACCCTAAACCGTCCCCGTCCCCATCCCCTAACCCTAAACCTAACCCTAACCCTTACCCGAAGCCTTACCCTCACCCGTCCCCTAATCCTAACCCGTACGCTAACACTAACCCGTACCCTAACACCTATGCTCACCCTAAACAGTTGTCGTACCCTAACCTGTACCCTAAACCGTGCCCGTCCCCGAAACCTAACCCTAACCCTAACCCTAACCCTTACCCGAAGCCTTACCCTCACACGTCCCCTAATCCTAACCCGTACGCTAACACTAACCCGTACCCTAACACGTACACTCACCCTAAACCGTTGTCGTACCCTAACCTGTACCCTAAACCGTCCCCGTCCCCGCCCCCTAACCCTAACCCTAACCCTAACCCTAACCCTAACCCGAAGCCTTACCCTCACCCGTCCCCTAATCCTAACCCGTACGCTAACACTAACCCTTACCCTAACACGTACGCTCACCCTAAACCGTTGTCGTAACCTAACCTGTACCCTAAACCGTCCCCGTCCCCGTCCCCTAACCCTAACCCTAACCCTAACACTAACCCTTACCCGAAGCCTTACCCTCACCCGTCCCCTATTCCTAAACCGTACGCTAAAACTTACCCGTACCCTAACACGTATGCTCACCCTAAACCGTTGTCGTACCCTAACCTGTACCCTAAACCGTACCCGTCGCCTAACCCTAACCCTAACCCTAACCCTAACCCTAACCCTTACCCGAAGCCTTCCCCTCACCCGTCCCCTAATCCTAAACCGTACGCTAACACTAACCCGTACCCTAACACGTACGCTCACCCTAAACCGTTGTCGTACCCTAACCTGTGCCCTAAACCGTCCCCGTCCCCTAACCCTAACCCTAACCCTAACCCTAACCCTAACCCTAACCCTAACCCTTACCCGAAGCCTTACCCTCACCCGTCCCCTAATCCTAACCCGTACGCTAACACTAACACGTACCCTAACACGTACGCTCACCCTAAACCATTGTCGTACCCTAACCTGTACCCTAAACCGTCCCCGTCCCCTAACCCTAACCCTAACCCTAACCCTAACCCTAACCCTTACCCGAGGCCTTACCCTCACCCGTCCCCTAATCCTAACCCGTACGCTAACACTAACCCGTACCCTAACACGTACGCTCATTCTAAACCGTTGTCGTACACTAACCTGTACCCTAAACCGTCCCCGTCCCCTAACCCTAACCCTAACCCTAACCCTAACCCTAACCCTTACAAGAGGCCTTACCCTCACCCGTCCCCTAATCCTAACCCGTACGCTAACACTAACCCGTACCCTAACACGTACGCTCACCCTAAACCGTTGTCGTACCCTAACCTGTACCCTAAACCGTCCCCGTCCCCTAACCCTAACCCTAACCCTAACCCTAACCCTAACCCTTACCCGAAGCCTTACCCTCACCCGTCCCCTAATCCTAACCCGTACGCTAACACTAACACTTACCCTAACACGTACGCTCACCCTAAACCGTTGTCGTACACGAACCTGTACCCTAAACCGTCCCCGTCCCCGTCCCCGTCCCCAACCCTAACCCTAACCCTAACCCTTACCCGAA
The DNA here is from genome assembly GCF_059928025.1 of Delphinapterus leucas. Taxonomy (NCBI): domain Eukaryota; kingdom Metazoa; phylum Chordata; class Mammalia; order Artiodactyla; family Monodontidae; genus Delphinapterus; species Delphinapterus leucas. The sequence goes on along the minus strand of NC_143142.1, from coordinate 90,123,882 downwards.
GCCTTACCCTCACCCGTCCCCTAATCCTAACCCGTACGCTAACACTAACCAGTATCCTAATACGTACGCTCACCCTAAACCGTTGTCGTACCCTAACATGTACCCTAAACCGTCCCCGTCCCCTAACCCTAACCCTAACCCTAACCCTTACCCGAAGCCTTACCCTCACCCGTCCCCTAATCCTCACCCGTACGCTAACACTAACCCGTACCCTAACACTTACACTCACCCTAAACCGTTGTCGTACCCTAACCTGTACCCTAAACCGTCCCCGTCCCCTAACCCTAACCCTAACCCTAACCCTAACCCTAACACTTACCCGAAGCCTTACCCTCACCCATCCCCTAATCCTAACCCGTACGCTAACACTAACCAGTAACCTAACACGTATGCTCACCCTAAACCGTTGTCGTACCCTAACCTGTACCCTAAACCGTCCCCGTCCCCTAACCCTAACCCTAACCATATCCCTAACCCTAACCCTTACCCGAAGCCTTACCCTAACCCGTCCCCTTATCCTAACCTGTACGCTAACACTAACCCGTACCCTAACACGTACGCTCACCCTAAACCGTTGTCATATACTAACCTGTACCCTAAACCATCCCCGTCCCCTAACCCTAACCCTAACTCTTACCCAAAGCCTTACCCTCACCCGTCCCCTAATCCTAACCCGTACTCTAACACTAACCCGTACCCTAACACGTACGCTCACCCTAAACCGTTGTCGTAACCTAACCTGTACCCTAAACCGTCCCCGTCCCCTAACCCTAACCCTAACCCTAACCCTAACGCTTACCCGAAGCCTTACACTCATCCGTCCCCTAATCCTAACCCGTACACTAACACTAACCCGTACCCTAACACGTACGCTCACCCTAAAACCTTGTCGTACACTAACCTGTACCTTAAACCGTCCCCGTCTCCTAACCCTAACCCTAACCCTAACCCTAACCTTAACCCTTACCCGAAGCCTTACCCTCACCCGTCCCCTAATCCTAATCCGTACGCTAACACTAACCCGTAACCTAACACGTACGCTCACACTAAACCGTTGTCGTACCCTAACCTGTACCCTAAACAGTCCCCGTCCCCTACCCCTACCCCTAACCCTAACCCTAACCCTTACCCGAAGCCTTGCCCTCACCGGTCCCCTAATCCTAAGCCGTACGCTAACACTAACCCGTACCCTAACATGTACGCTCACCCTAAACCGTTGTCGTACCCTAACATGTACCCTAAACCGTCCCCGTCCCCTAACCCTAACCCTAACCCTAACCCTAACCCTAACCCTTACCCGAAGCCTTACCCTCACCCGCCCCCTATTCCTAACCCGTACGCTAACACTAACCCGTACCCTAACACGTACGCTCACCCTAAACCGTTGTCGTACCCTAACCTGTACCCTAAACCGTCCCCGTCCCCTAACCCTATCCCTAACCATAACCCTTACCCGAAGACTTACCCTCACCCGTCCCCTAATCCTAACCCGTACGCTAACACTAACCTGTACTCTAACACGAACGCTCACCCTAAACTGTTGTCGTACCCTAACCTGTACCCTAAACCGTCCCCGTCCCCTAACCCTAACGCTAACCCTAACCATAAGCCTTACCCGAAGCCTTACCCTCATTCGTCCCTTAATCCTAACCCGTACACTAACACTAACCCGTACCCTAACACGTACGCTCACCCTAAACCGTTGTCGTACCATAAGGTGTACCCTAAACCGTCCCCGTGCCCGTCCCCTAAACCTAACCCTAACCCTAACCCTAACCCTTACCCGAAGCCTTACCCTCACGCGTCCCCTAATACTAAACCGTACGCTTACACTAACCCGTACCCTAACACGTATGCTCACCCTAATCCGTTGTCGTACCCTAACCTGTACCCTAAACAGCCCCCGTCCCCTAACCCTAACCCTAACCCTTACCCGAAGCCTTACCCTCACCCGTCCCTTAATCCTAACCCGTACGCTAACACTAACCCGTACCGTAACACGTACGCTCACCCTAATCCGTTGTCGTACCCTAAACTGTACCCTAAACCGTCCCCTTCCCCGTCCCTTTACCCTAACCCTAACCTAACCCTAACCCTTACCCGAAGCCTTACCCTCACCCGTCCCCTAATCCTAACCCGTACGCTAACACTAACCCGTACCCTAACACGTACGCTCACCCTAAACCGTTGTCGTACCCTAACCTGTACCCTAAACCGTCCCCGTCCCCTAACCCTAACCCAAACCCTAACCCTAACCCTAACCCTTACCCGAAGCCTTACCCTCACCCGTCCCCTAATCCTAACCCGTACGCTAACACTAACCCGTACCCTAACACGTACGCTCACCCTAAACCGTTGTCGTAACCTAACCTGTACCCTAAACCGTCCCCATCCCCGTCCCCTAGCCCTAACCCTAACCCTAACACTAACCCTTACCCGAAGCCTTACCCTCACCCGTCCCCTAATCCTAACCCGTACGCTAACACTAACCCGTACCCTAACACGTACGCTCACCCGAAACCGTTGTCGTACCCTAACCTGTACCCTAAACCGTCCCCGTCCCCTAACCCTAACCCTAACACTAACCCTAACCCTAACCCTTACCCGAAGCCTTACCCTCACCCGTCCCCTAATCCTAAACCGTACGCTAACACTAACCCGTACCCTAACACGTACGCTCACCCTAAACCGTTGTCGTACCCTAAGCTGTACCCTAAACCGTCCCCGTCCCCTAACCCTAACCCTAACCCTAAACCTAACCCTATCCGTTACCCGAAGCCTTACCCTCACCCGTCCCCTAATCCTAAACCGTACGCTAACACTAACCCGTACCCTAACACGTACGCTCACCCTAAACCGTTGTCGTAACCTAACCTGTACCCTAAACCGTCCCCGTCCCCGTCCCCTAACCCTAACCCTAACCCTAACACTAACCCTTACCCGAAGCCTTACCCTCACCCGTCCCCTAATCCTAACCCGTACGCTAACACTAACCCGTACCCTAAAACGTACGCTCACCCGAAACCGTTGTCTTACCCTAACCTGTACGCTAAACCGTCCCCGTCCCCTAACCCTAACCCTAACCCTAACCCTAACCCTAACCCTTACCCAAATCTTACCCTCACCCGTCCCCTAATCCTAACCCGTACGCTTACACTAACCCGTACCCTAACACGTACGCTCACCCTAAACCGTTGTCGTACCCTAAGCTGTACCCTAAACCGTCCCCGTCCCCTAACCCTAACCCTAACCCTAACCCTTACCCGAAGCCTTACCCTCACCCGTCCCCTAATCCTAACCCGTACGCTAACACTAACCCGTACCCTAACACGTACGCTCACCCTAAACCGTTGTCGTACCCTAACCTGTACCCTAAACCGTCCCCGTCCCCTAACCCTAACCCTAACCCTAACCCTAACCCTAACCCTTACCCAAAGCCTTACCCCCACCCGTCCCCTAATCCTAACCCGTACGCCAACACTAACCCGTACCCTAACACGTACGCTCACCCTAAACCGTTGTCGTACCCTAACCTGTACCCTAAACCGTCCCCGTCCCCGTCCCCTAACCCTAACCCTAACCCTAACCCTAACACTTACCCGAAACCTTACCTTCACCCGTCCCCTAATCCTAACCCGTACGCTAACACTAACCCGTACCCTAACACGTACGCTCATCCTAAACCGTTGTCGAACCATAACCTGTACCCTAAACCGTCCCCGTCCCCTAACCCTAACCCTAACCCTAACCCTAACCCTTACCCGAAGCCTTACCCTCACCCGTCCCCTAATCCTAACCCGTACGCTAACACTAACCCGTGCCCTAACACGTACGTTCACCCTAAACCCTTGTCGTACCCTAACCTGTACCCTAAACCGTCCCCGTCCCCTAACCCTAACCCTAACCCTAACCCTAACCCTTACCCGAAGCCTTACTCTCACCCGTCCCCTAATCCTAACCCGTACGCTAACACTAACCCGTACCCTAACACGTACGCTCACCCTAAACCGTTGTCGTACCCTAAACCGTCCCCGTCCCCGTCCCCTAACCCTAACCCTAACCCTAACCCTAACCCTAACCCGAAGCCTTACCCTCACCCGTCCCCTAATCCTAACCCGTACGCTAACACTAATCCGTACCCTAACACGTACGCTCACCCTAAACCGTTTTCATACCCTAACCTGTACCCTAAACCGTCCCCGTCACCTAACCCTAACCCTAACCCTAACCCTAACCCTTACCCGAAGCCTTACCCTCACCCGTCCCCTAATCCTAACCCGTACGCTAACACTAACCCGTACCCTAACACGTACGCTCACCCTAAACCGTTGTCGTACCCTAACCTGTACCCTAAACTGTCCCCATCCCCTAACCCTAACCCTAACCCTAACCCTAACCCGAAGCCTTACCCTCACCCGTCCCCTAATCCTAACCCGTACGCTAACACTAACCCGTACCCTAACACGTACGCTCACCCTAAACCGTTGTCGTAACCTAACCTGTACCCTAAACCGTCCCCGTCCCCGTCCCCTAACCCTAACCCTAACCCTAACACTAACCCTTACCCGAAGCCTTACCCTCACCCGTCCCCTAATCCTAACCCGTACGCTAACACTAACCCGTACCCTAACACGTACGCTCACCCTAAACCGTTGTCGTACCCTAACCGGTACCCTAAACCGTCCCGATCCCCTAACCATAACCCTAACCCTAACCCTTACCCGAAGCCTTACCCTCACCCGTCCCCTAATCCTAACACGTACGCTAACACTAACCCGTACCCTAACACGTACGCTCACCCTAAACCGTTGTCGTACCCTAACCTGTACCCTAAACCGTCCCCGTCCCCTAACCCTAACCCTAACCCTAACCCTAACACTAACCCTTACCCGAAGCCTTACCCCCCCCGTCCCCTAATCCTAACCCGTACGCTAACACTAACCCGTACCCTAACACGTACGCTCACCCTAAACCGTTGTCGTAACCTAACCTGTACCCTAAACCGTCCCCGTCCCCGTCCCCTAACCCTAACCATAACCCTAACACTAACCCTTACCCGAAGCCTTACCCTCACCCGTCCCCTAATCCTAACCCGTACGCTAACACTAACCCGTACCCTAACACGTACGCTCACCCTAAACCGTTGTCGTACCCTAACCTGTATCCTAAACCGTCCCCGTCCCCTAACCCTAACCCTAACCCTAACCCTAACCCTAACCCTAACCCTTACCCGAAGCCTTATCCTCACCCGTCCCCTAATCCTAACACGTACGCTAACACTAACACGTACCCTAACACGTACGCTCACCCTATACCGTTGTCGTACCCTAACCTGTACCCTAAACCGTCCCCGTCCCCTAACCATAACCCTAACCCTAACCCTAACCCTAACCCTTACCCGAAGCCTTACCCTCACCCGTCCCCTAATCCTAACCCGTACGCTAACACTAACCCATACCCTAACACGTACGCTCACCCTAAACCGTTGTCGTACCCTAACCTGTACCCTAAACCGTCCCCGTCCCCTAACCCTAACCCTAACCCTAACCCTAACCCTAACCCTTACCCGAGGCCTTACTCTCACCCGTCCCCTAATGCTAACCCGTACGCTAACACTAACCCGTACCCTAACACGTACGCTCACCCTAAACCGTTGTCGTACCCTAACCTGTACCCTAAACCGTCCCCGTCCCCTAACCCTAACCCTAACCCTAACCCTAACCCTAACACTTACCCGAGGCCTTACCCTCACCCGTCCCCTAATCCTAACCCGTACGCTAACACTAACCCGTACCCTAACACGTACGCTCACCTTAAACCGTTGTCGTACCCTAACCTGTACCCTAAACCGTCCCCGTCCCCTAACCCTAACCCTAACCCTGACACTAACCCTAACCCTTACCCGAAGCCTTACCCTCACCCGTCCCCTAATCCTAACCCGTACGCTAACACTAACCCATACCCTAACACGTAAGCTCACCCTAAACCGTTGTCGTACCCTAACCTGTACCCTAAACCGTCCCCGTCCCCTAACCCTAACCCTAACCCTAACCCTAACCTTAACCCTTACCCAAAGCTTACCCTCACCCGTCCCCTAATCCTGACCCATACGCTAACACTAACCCGTACCCTAACATGTACGCTCACCCTAAACCGTTGTCGTACCCTAACCTGTACCCTATACCATCCCCGTCCCCGTCCCCGTCCCCGTCCCCTAACCCTAACCCTAACCCTAACCCTAACCCTTACCTGAAGCCTTACCCTCACCCGTCCCCTAATCCTAACCCGTACGCTAACACTAACCCGTACCCTAACACGTACGCTCACCCTAAACCGTTGTCGTACCCTAAGCTGTACCCTAAACCGTCCCCATCCCCTAACCCTAACCCTAACCCTAACCCTAACCCTTACCCGAAGCCTTACCCTCACCCGTCCCCTAATCCTAACCCGTACGCTAACACTAACCCGTACCCTAACACGTACGCTCACCCTAAACCGTTGTCGTAACTTAAACTGTACCCTAATCCGTCCCCGTCCCCGTCCCCTAACCCTAACCCTAACCCTAACACTAACCCTTACCCGAAGCCTTACCCTCACCCGTCCCCTAATCCTAACCCGTACGCTAACACTTACCCGTACCCTAACACGTACGCTCACCCGAAACCGTTGTCGTACCCTAACCTGTACCCTAAACCGTCCCCGTCCCCTAACCCTAACCCTAACCCTAACCCTAACACTAACCCTTACCCGAAGCCTTACCCTCCCCCGTCCCCTAATCCTAACCCCTACGCTAACACTAACCCGTACCCTAACACGTACGCTCACCCTAAACAGTTGTCGTACCCTAAGCTGTACCCTAAACCGTCCCCGTCCCTTAACCCTAACCCTAACCCTAACCCTAACCCTTACCCGAAGCCTTACCCTCACCCGTCCCCTAATCCTAACCCGTACGCTAACACTAACCCGTGCCCTAACACGTACGTTCACCCTAAACCCTTGTCGTACCCTAACCTGTACCCTAAACCGTCCCCGTCCCCTAACCCTAACCCTAACCCTAACCCTAACCCTTACCCGAAGCCTTACACTCACCCGTCCCCTAATCCTAACCCGTACGCTAACACTAACCCATGCCCTAACACGTACGCTCACCCTAAACCCTTGTCGTACCCTAAACCGTCCCCGTCCCCGTCCCCTAACCCTAACCCTAACCCTAACCCTAACCCTAACCCGAAGCCTTACCCTCACCCGTCCCCTAATCCTAACCCGTACGCTAACACTAATCCGTACCCTAACACGTACGCTCACCCTAAACCGTTGTCATACCCTAACCTGTACCCTAAACCGTCCCCGTCACCTAACCCTAACCCTAACCCTAACCCTAACCCTTACCCGAAGCCTTACCCTCACCCGTCCCCTAATCCTAACCCGTACGTTAACACTAACCCGTACCCTAACACGTACGCTCACCCTAAACCGTTGTCGTACCCTAACCTGTACCCTAAACTGTCCCCATCCCCTAACCCTAACCCTAACCCTAACCCTAACCCTTACCCGAAGCCTTACCCTCACCCGTCCCCTAATCCTAACCCGTACGCTAACACTAACCCGTACCCTAACACGTACGCTCACCCTAAACCGTTGTCGTACCCTAACCGGTACCCTAAACCGTCCCGATCCCCTAACCATAACCCTAACCCTAACCCTTACCCGAAGCCTTACCCTCACCCGTCCCCTAATCCTAACCCGTACGCTAACACTAACCCGTACCCTAACACGTACGCTCACCCTAAACCGTTGTCGTACCCTAACCTGTACCCTAAACCATCCCCGTCCCCTAACCCTAACCCTAACCCTAACCCTAACACTAACCCTTACCCGAAGCCTTACCCTCCCCCGTCCCCTAATCCTAACCCGTACGCTAACACTAACCCGTACCCTAACACGTACGCTCACCCTAAACCGTTGTCGTAACCTAACCTGTACCCTAAACCGTCCCCGTCCCCGTCCCCTAACCCTAACCCTAACCCTAACACTAACCCTTACCCGAAGCCTTACCCTCACCCGTCCCCTAATCCTAAACCGTACGCTAACACTAACCCGTACCCTAACACGTACGCTTACCCTAAATAGTTGTCGTACCCTAACCTGTACCCTAAACCGTCCCCGTCGCCTAACCCTAACCCTAACCCTAACCCTTACCCGAAGCCTTACCCTCACCCGTCCCCTAATCCTAACCCGTACGCTAACACTAACCCGTACCCTAACACGTACGCTCACCCTAAACCGTTGTCGTACCCTAACCTGTACCCTAAACCGTCCCCGTCCCCTAACCCTAACCCTAACCCTAACCCTAACCCTAACCCTAACCCTAACCCGAAGCCTTATCCTCACCCGTCCCCTAATCCTAACACGTACGCTAACACTAACACGTACCCTAACACGTACGCTCACCCTAAACCGTTGTCGTACCCTAACCTGTACCCTAAACCGTCCCCGTCCCCTAAACATAACCCTAAACCTAACCCTAACCCTAACCCTTACCCGAAGCCTTACCCTCACCCGTCCCCTAATCCTAACCCGTACGCTAACACTAACCCATACCCTAACACGTACGCTCACCCTAAACCGTTGTCGTACCCTAACCTGTACCCTAAACCGTCCCCGTCCCCTAACCCTAACCCTAATCCTAACCCTAACCCTAACCCTTACCCGAGGCCTTACCCACACCCGTCCCCTAATCCTAACCCGTACGCTAACACTAACCCGTACCCTAACACGTACGCTCACCCTAAACCGTTGTCGTACCCTAACCTGTACCCTAAACCGTCCCCGTCCCCTAACCCTAACCCTAACCCTAACCCTAACCCTAAAACTTACCCGAGGCCTTACCCTCACCCGTCCCCTAATCCTAACCCGTACGCTAACACTAACCCGTACCCTAACACGTACGCTCACCTTAAACCGTTGTCGTACCCTAACCTGTACCCTAAACCGTCCCCGTCCCCTAACCCTAACCCTAACCCTAACCCTAACCTTAACCCTTACCCAAAGCTTACCCTCACCCGTCCCCTAATCCTGACCCATACGCTAACACTAACCCGTACCCTAACATGTACGCTCACCCTAAACCGTTGTCGTACCCTAACCTGTACCCTAAACCGTCCCCGTCCCCTAACCCTAACCCTAACCCTAACCCTAACCCTAAAACTTACCCGAGGCCTTACCCTCACCCGTCCCCTAATCCTAACCCGTACGCTAACACTAACCCGTACCCTAACACGTACGCTCACCTTAAACCGTTGTCGTACCCTAACCTGTACCCTAAACCGTCCCCGTCCCCTAACCCTAACCCTAACCCTAACCCTAACCTTAACCCTTACCCAAAGCTTACCCTCACCCGTCCCCTAATCCTGACCCATACGCTAACACTAACCCGTACCCTAACATGTACGCTCACCCTAAACCGTTGTCGTACCCTAACCTGTACCCTAAACCATCCCCGTCCCCGTCCCCTAACCCTAACCCTAACCCTAACCCTAACCCTTACCCGAAGCCTTACCCTCACCCGTCCCCTAATCCTAACCCGTACGCTAACACTAACCCGTACCCTAACACGTACGCTCACCCTAAACCGTTGTCGTACCCTAAGCTGTACCCTAAACCGTCCCCGTCCCCTAACCCTAACCCTAACCCTAACCCTAACCCTTACCCGAAGCCTTACCCTCACCCGTCCCCTAATCCTAAACCGTACGCTAACACTAAACCGTACCCTAACACGTACGCTCACCCTAAACCGTTGTCGTAACCTAACCTGTACCCTAAACCGTCCCCGTCCCCGTCCCCTAACCCTAACCCTAACCCTAACACTAACACTTACCCGAAGCCTTACACTCACCCGTCCCCTAATCCTAACCCGTACGCTAACACTAACCCGTACCCTAACACGTACGCTCACCCGAAACCGTTGTCGTACCCTAACCTGTACCCTAAACCGTCCCCGTCCCCTAACCCTAACCCTAACCCTAACACTAACCCTTAACCGAAGCCTTACCCTCCCCCGTCCCCTAATCCTAACCCCTACGCTAACACTAACCCGTACCCTAACACGTACGCTCACCCTAAACCGTTGTCGTACCCTAAGCTGTACCCTAAACCGTCCCCGTCCCCTAACCCTAACCCTACACCTAACCTTAACCCTAACCCTTACCCGAAGCCTTACCCTCACCCGTCCCCTAATCCTAACCCGTACGCTAACACTAACCCGTACCCTAACACGTACGCTCACCCTAAACCGTTGTCGTACCCTAACCTGTACCCTAAACCGTCCCCGTCCCCGTCCCCTAACCCTAACCCTACCCCTAACCCTAACCCTTACCCGAAGCCTTACCCTCACCCGTCCCCTAATCCTAACCCGTACGCCAACACTAACCCGTACCCTAACACGTACGCTCACCCTAAACCATTGTCGTACCCTAACCTGTACCCTAAACCGTCACCGTCCCCGTCCCCTAACCCTAACCCTAACCCTAACCCTAACACTTACCCGAAGCCTTACCCTCACCCGTCCCCTAATCCTAACCCGTACGCTAACACTAACCCGTACCCTAACACGTACGCTCATCCTAAACCGTTGTCGTACCATAACCTGTACCCTAAACCGTCCCCGTCCCCTAACCCTAACTCTAACCCTAACCCTAACCCTAACCCTAACCCTTACCCGAAGCCTTACCCTCACCCGTCCCCTAATCCTAACCCGTACGCTAACACTAACCCATACCCTAACACGTACGATCACCCTAAACCGTTGTCGTACCCTAACCTGTACCCTAAACCGTCCCCGTCCCCTAACCCTTACCCGAAGCCTTACCCTCACCCGTCCCCTAATCCTAACCCGTACACTAACACTAACCCGTACCCTAACACGTACGCTCACCCTAAACCGTTGTCATACCCTAACCTGTACCCTAAACCGTCCCCTAACCCTAACCCTAACCCTAACCCTAACCCTAACCCTTACCCGAAGCCTTACCCTCACCCGTCCCCTAATCCTAACCCGTACGCTAACACTAACCCATACCCTAACACGTACGCTCACCCTAATCCATTGTCGAAACCTAAACTGTACCCTAAACCCTTCCCGTCCCCTAACCCTAACCCTAACCCTAACCCTAACCCTAACCCTTACCCGAAGCCTTACCCTAACACGTCCCCTAATCCTAACCCGTACGCTAACACTAACCCGTACCCTAACACGTACACTCACCCTAAACCGTTGTCGTACCCTAACCTGTACCCTAAACCGTCCCCGTCCCCGTCCCCTAACCCTAACCCTAACCCTAACCCTAACCCGAAGCCTTACCCTCACCCGTCCCCTAATCCTAACCCGTACGCTAACACTAATCCGTACCCTAACACGTACGCTCACCCTAAACCGTTGTCATACCGTAACCTGTACCCTAAACCGTCCCCGTCCCCTAACCCTAACCCTAACCCTAACCCTAACCCTTACCCGAAGCCTTACCCTCACCCGTCCCCTAATCCTAACCCGTACGCTAACACTAACCCGTACCCTAACACGTACGCTCACCCTAAACCGTTGTCGTACCCTAACCGGTACCCTAAACCGTCCCGGTCCCCTAACCATAACCCTAACCCTAAACCTTACACGAAGCCTTACCCTCACCCGTCCCCTAATCCTAACCCGTGCGCTAACACTAACCCGTACCCTAACACGTACGCTCACCCTAAACCGTTGTCGTACCCTAACCTGTACCCTAAACCGTCCCCGTCCCCTAACCCTAACCCTAACCCTAACCCTAACACTAACCCTTACCCGAAGCCTTACCCTCACCCGTCCCCTAATCCTAACCCGTACGCTAACACTAACCCGTACCCTAACACGTACGCTCACCCTAAACCGTTGTCGTATCCTAACCTGTACCCTAAACCGTCCCCGACCCCGTCCCCTAACCCTAACCCTAACCCTAACACTAACCCTTACCCGAAGCCTTACCCTCACCCGTCCCCTAATCCTAAACCGTACGCTAACACTAACCCGTACCCTAACACGTACGCTCACCCTAAACCGTTGTCGCACCCTAACCTGTACCCTAAACCGTCCCCGTCGCCTAACCCTAACCCTAACCCTAACCCTAACCCTAACCCTTACCCGAAGCCTTACCCTCACCCGTCCCCTAATCCTAACCCGTACGCTAAGACTAACCCGTACCCTAACACATACGCTCACCCTAAACCGTTGTCGTACCCTAACCTGTACCCAAAACCGTCCCCGTCCCCGTCCCCTAACCCTAACCCTAACCCTAACCCTAACACTTACCCGAAGCCTTACCCTCACCCGTCCCCTGATCCTAACCCGTACGCTAAGACTAACCCGTACCCTAACACGTACGCTCACCATAAACCGTTGTCTTACCCTAACCTGTACCCTAAACCGTCCCCGTCCCCTAAAGCTAACCCTAACCCTGACCCTAACCCTTACCCGAAGCCTTACCCTCACCCGTCCCCTAATCCTAACCCGTACGCTAACACTAAACCGTACCGTAACACGTACGCTCACCCTACACCGTTGTCGTACCCTAACCTGTACCCTAAACCGGCCCCGTCCCCTAACACAAACCCTAACCCTAACCCTAACCCTAACCCTTTCCCGAAGCCTTAACCTCACCCGTCCCCGAATCCTAACCCATACGCTAACACTAACCCGTACCCTTACACGTATGCTCACCCTAAACCGTTGTCGTACCCTAACCTGTACCCTAAACCGTCCCCGCCCCCTAACCCTAACCCTAACCCTAACCCTAACCCTTACCCGAAGCCTTACCCTCACCCGTCCCCTAATCCTAACCCTTACGCTAACACTAACCCGTACCATAACACGTACGCTCACCCTAAACCGTTGTCGTACCCTAACCTGTACCCTAAACCGTCCCCGTCCCCTAACCATAACCCTAACCCTAACCCTAACCTTAACCCTAACCCTTACCCGAAGCCTTACCCTCACCCGTCCCCTAATCCTAACCCGTACGCTAACACTAACCCATACCCTAACACGTACGCTCACCCTAAACCGTTGTCGTACCCTAAACTGTACCCTAAACCGTCCCCGTCCCCTAACCCTAACCCTAACCCTAACCCCAACCCTAACCCTAACCCGAAGCCTTACCCTCACCCGTTCCCTAATCCTAACCCGTAAGCTAACACTAATCCGTACCCTAACACGTACGCTCACCCTAAACCGTTGTCATACCCTAACCTGTACCCTAAACCGTCCCCGTCCCCTAACCCTAACCCTAACCCTAACCCTAACCCTTACCCGAAGCCTTAACCTCACCCGTCCCCTAATCCTAACCCGTACGCTAACACTAACCCGTACCCTAACACGTACGCTCACCCTAAACCGTTGTCGTACCCTAACCGGTACCCTAAACCGTCCCGGTCCCCTAACCATAACCGTAACCCTAACCCTTACCCGAAGCCTTACCCTCACCCGTCCCCTAATCCTAACCCGTGCGCTAACACTAACCCGTACCCTAACACGTACGCTCACCCTAAACCGTTGTCGTACCCTAACCTGTACCCTAAACCGTCCCCGTCCCCTAACCCTAACCCTGACCCTAACCCTAACACTAACCCTTACCCGAAGCCTTACCATCACCCGTCCCCTAATGCTAACCCGTACGCTAACACTAACCCGTACCCTAACACGTACGCTCACCCTAAACCGTTGTCGTAACCTAACCTGTACCCTAAACCGTCCCCGTCCCCGTCCCTTAACCCTAACCCTAACCCTAACCCTAACCCTTACCCGAAGCCTTACCCTCACCCGTCCCCTAATCCTAACCCGTACGCTAACACTAACCCATACCCTAACACGTACGCTCACCCTAAACCGTTGTCGTACCCTAACCTTTACACTAAACTGTCCCCGTCCCCGTCCCCGTCCCCTAACCCTAACCCTAACTCTAAGCCTTACCCGAAGTCTTACCCTCACCCGTCCCCTAATCCTAACCCGTACGCTAACACTAACCCGTACCCTAACACGTACGATTACCCTAAACTGTTGTCGTACCCTAACCTGTACACTAAACCGTCCCCGTCCCCTAACCCTAACCCTAACCCTAACCCTAACCCTAACCCTAACCCTAACCCTAACCCTTACCCGAAGCCTTACCCTCACCCGTCCCCTAATCCTAAACCGTACGCTAACACTAACCCGTACCCTAACACGTACGCTCACCCTAAACCGTTGTCGTACCCTAACCTGTACCCAAAACCGTCCCCGTCCCCGTCCCCTAACCCTAACCCTAACCCTAACCCTAACACTTACCCGAAGCCTTACCCTCACCCGTCCCCTAATCCTAACCCGTACGCTAAGACTAACCCGTACCCTAACACGTACGCTCACCATAAACCGTTTTCTTACCCTAACCTGTACCCTAAACCGTCCCCGTCCCCTAAAGCTAACCCTAACCCTGACCCTAACCCTTACCCGAAGCCTTACCCTCACCCGTCCCCTAATCCTAACCCGTACGCTAACACTAAACCGTACCCTAACACGTACGCTCACCCTACACCGTTGTCGTACCCTAAACTGTACCCTAAACCGGCCCCGTCCCCTAACACTAACCCTAACCCTAACCCTAACCCTAACCCTTTCCCGAAGCCTTAACCTCACCCGTCCCCGAATCCTAACCCATACGCTAACACTAACCCGTACCCTAACACGTATGCTCACCCTAAACCGTTGTCGTACCCTAACCTGTACCCTAAACCGTCCCCGCCCCCTAACCCTAACCCTAACCCTAACCCTAACCCTTACCCGAAGCCTTACCCTCACCCGTCCCCTAATCCTAACCCTTACGCTAACACTAACCCGTACCATAACACGTACGCTCACCCTAAACCGTTGTCGTACCCTAACCTGTACCCTAAACCGTCCCCGTCCCCTAACCATAACCCTAACCCTAACCCTAACCTGAACCCTAACCCTTACCCGAAGCCTTACCCTCACCCGTCCCCTAATCCTAACCCGTACGCTAACACTAACCCATACCCTAACACGTACGCTCACCCTAAACCGTTGTCGTACCCTAAACTGTACCCTAAACCGTCCCCGTCCCCTAACCCTAACCCTAACCCTAACCCCAACCCTAACCCTTACCCGAGGCCTTACCCTCACCCGTCCCCTAATCCTAACCCGTACGCTAACCCTAACCCGTACCCTAACACGTACGCTCACCCTAAACCGTTGTCGTACCCTAACCTGTACCCTAAACCGTCCCCGTCCCCTAACCCTAACCCTAACCCTAACCCTAACCCTAACCCTTACACGAAGCCTTACCCTCACCCATCCCCTAATCCTAACCCGTACGCTAACACTAACCCATAACCTAACACGTAAGCTCACCCTAAACCATTGTCGTACCCTAACCTGTACCCTAAACCATCCCCGTCCCCTAACCCTAACCCTAACCCTATCCCTAACCTTAACCCTTACCCAAAGCCTTACCCTCACCCGTCCCTTAATCCTGACCCATACGCTAATACTAACCCGTACCCGAACACGTACGCTCACCCTAAACCGTTGTCGTAACCTAACCTGTACGCTAAACCATCCCCGTCCCCGTCCCCGTCCCCTAACCCTAACCCTAACCCTAACCATTACCCGAAGCCTTACCCTCACCCGTCCCCTAATCCTAACCCGTACACTAACACTAACACGTACACTAACACGTACGCTCACCCTAAACCATTGTCGTACCCTAACCTGTACCCTAAACCGTCCCCGTCCCCTATCCCTAACCCTAACCCTAACCCTAACCCTAACCTTTACCCGAAGCCTTACCCTCACCCGTCACCAAATCCTAACCCGCACGCTAACACTAACCCGTACCCTAACACGTACGCTCACCCTAAACCGTTGTCGTACCCTAAACTGTACCCTAAACCGTCCCCGTCCCCTAACCCTAACCCTAACCCTAACCCTAAACCTATCCCTTACCCGCAGCCTTACCCTCAACCGTCCCCTAATCCTAACCCTTACGCTAACACTAACCCGTACCCTAACACGTACGCTCACCCTAAACCGTTGTCGTACCCTAACCTGTACCCTAAACCATCCCCGTCCCCGAACCCTAAACCTAACCCTAACCCTTACCCGAAGCCTTATACTCACCCGTCCCCTAATCCTAACCCGTACGCTAACACTAAACCGTACCCTAACACGTACGCTCACCCTAAACATTTGTCGTACCATAACCTGTACCCTAAACCGTCCCCGTCCCCTAACCCTAACCCTAACCCTAACCCTAACCCTAACCCTTACCCGAAGCCTTACCCTCACCCGTCCCCTAATCCTAACCCGTACGCTAACTCTAACCCGTACCCTAAAACGTATGCTCACCCTAAACCGTTGTCGTACCCTAACCTGTACCCTAAACCGTCCCCGTCCCCTAACCCTAACCCTAACCCTAACCCTAACCCTAACCCTTACCCGAAGCCTTACCCTCACCCGTCCCCTAATCCTAACCCGTACGCTAACACTAACCCGTACCCTAACACGTACGCTCACCCTAAACCGTTGTCGTACCCTAACCTGTACCCTAAACCGTCCCGGTCTCCTAACCCTAACCCTAACCCTAACCCTAACCCTAACCCTTATCCGAAGCCTTACCCACACCCGTCCCCTAATCCTAACCCGTACGCTAACACTAACCCGTACCCTAACACATACGCTCACCCTAAACCGTTGTCGTACCCTAACCTGTACCCTAAACCGTCCCTGTCCCCTAAAGCTAACCCTAACCCTAACCCTAACCCTTACCCGAAGCCTTACCCTCACCCGTCCCCTAATCCTAACCCGTACGCTAACACTAACCCATACCCTAACACGTACGCTCACCCTAAACCGTTGTCGTACCCTAACCTGTACCCTAAACCGTCCCCGTCCCCTAACCATAACCCTAACCCTAACCCTAACCTTAACCCTAACCCTTACCCGAAGCCTTACCCTCACCCGTCCCCTAATCCTAACCCGTACGCTAACACTAACCCATACCCTAACACGTAAGCTCACCCTAAACCGTTGTCGTACCCTAACCTGTACGCTAAACCATCCCCGTCCCCGTCCCCTAACCCTAACCCTAACCCTAACACTAACCCTTACCCGAAGCCTTACCCTCACCCGTCCCCATATCCTAAACCGTACGCTAACACTAACCCGTACCCTAACACGTACGCTCACCCTAAACCGTTGTCGTACCCTAACCTGTACCCTAAACCGTCCCCGTGCCCTAACCCTAAACCTAACCCTAACCCTAAACCTATCCCTTACCCGAAGCCTTACACTCAACCGTCCCCTAATCCTAACCCTTACGCTATAACTAACCCGTACCCTAACACGTACGCTCACCCTAAACCGTTGTCGTACCCTAACTTGTACCCTAAACCGTCCCCGTCCCCTAACCCTAACCCTAACCCTAAACCTTACCCGAAGCCTTACCCTCACCCGTCCCCTAATTCTAATCCGTACGCTAACACTAAACAGTACCCTAACACGTACGCTCACCCTAAACCGTTGTCGTACCCTAACCTGTACCCTAAACCGTCCCCATTCCCTAACCCTAACCCTAACCCTAACCCTAACCCTAACCCTTGCCCAAAGCCTTACCCTCACCCGTCCCCTAATCCTAACCCGTACGCTAACACTAACCCGTACCCTAACACGTACGCTCACCCTAAACCGTTTTCGTACACTAACCTGTACCCTAAACCGTCCCCGTCCCTAACACTAACCCTGACCCTAACCCTAACAGTAACCCTTACCCGAAGCCTTACCCTCACCCGTCCCCTAATCCTAACCCGTACGCTAACACTAACCCATACCCTAACATGTACGCTCACCCTAAACCGTTGTCGTACCCTAACCTGTACCCTAAACCGTCCCCGTCCCCTAACCCTAACCCTAACCCTAACCCAAACCCTTACGCGAAGCCTTACCCTCACCCGTCCCCTAATCCTAACCCGTACGCTAACACTAACCCATACCCTAACACGTACGCTCACCCTAAACCGTTGTCGTACCCTAACCTTTACACTAAACCGTCCCCGTCCCCGTCCCCGTCCCCTAACCCTAACCCTAACTCTAAGCCTTACCCGAAGTCTTACACTCACCCGTCCCCTAATCCTAACCCGTACGCTAACACTAACCCGTACCCTAACACGTACGATTACCCTAAACTGTTGTCGTACCCTAACCTGTACACTAAACCGTCCCCGTCCCCTAACCCTAACCCTAACCCTAACCCTAACCCTAACCCTTACCCGAAGCCTTACCCTCACCCGTCCCCTAATCCTAAACCGTACGCTAACACTAACCCGTACCCTAACACGTACCCTCACCCTAAACGGTTGTCGTACCCTAACCTGTACCCTAAACCGTCCCCGTCCCCTAACCCGAACCCTAACCCTAACCCTAACCCTTTCCCGAAGCCTTACCCTCACCCGTCCCCTAATCCTAACCCGTACGCTAACACTAACCCGTACACTAACACATACGCTCACCCTAAACCGTTGTCGTACCATAACCTGTATCCTAAACCGTCCCCGTCCACTAACCCTAACCCTAACCCTAACCCTAACCCTAACCCTAACCCTAACCCTTACCCGAAGCCTTACCCTCACCCGTCCCCTAAACCTAACCCGTACGCTAACACTAACCCGTACCCTAACACGTACGCTCACCCTAAACCGTTGTCGTACCATAACCTGTACCCTAAACAGTCCCCGTCCCCTAACCCTAACCCTAACCCTAACCCTAACCTTAACCCTTACCCAAAGCCTTACCCTCACCCGTCCGCTAATCCTAACCCGTATGCTAACACTAACCCGTACCCTAACACGTAGGTTCACCCTAAACCGTTGTCGTACCCTAACATGTACCCTAAACCGTCCCCGTCCCCGTCCCCGTCCCGTAACCCTAACCCTAACCCTAACCCTTACCCGAAGCCTTACCCTCACCCGTCCCCTAATCCTAACCCGTACGCTAACACTAACCCGTACCCTAACACGTACGCTCACCCTAAACCGTTGTCGTACACTAACCTGTACCCTAAACCGTCCCCGTGCCCTAACCCTAACCCTAACCCTAACCCTAACCCTAACCCTTACCCGAAGCCTTACACTCACCCGTCCCCTAATCCTAACCCGTACGCTAACACTAACCCGTACCCTAACACGTACGCTCACCCTAAACCGTTGTCGTACCCTAACGTGTACCCTAAACCGTCCCCGTCCCCTAACCCTAACCCTAACCCTAACCCTAACCCTATCCCTAACCCTTACCCGAAGTCTTCCCCTCACCCGTCCCCGAATCCTAACCATACGCTAACACTAACCCGTACCCTAACACGTATGCTCACCCTAAACCATTGTCGTACCCTAACCTGTACCGTAAACTGTCCGCGTACCCTAACCCTAACCCTAAACCTAACCCTAACCCTAACCCTTACCCGAAGCCTTACCCTCACCCGTCCCCTAATCCTAACCCGTACCCTAACACGTACGCTCACCCTAAACCGTTGTCGTACCCTAACCTGTACCCTAATCCGTCCCCGTCCCCTAACCATAACCCTAACCCTAACCCTAACCCTAACCCTAACCCTTACCCGAAGCCTTACCCTCACCCGTCCCCTAATCCTAACCCGTACGCTAACACTAACACATACCCTAACACGTACGCTCACCCTAAACCGTTGTCGTACCCTAACCTGTACCCTAAACCGTCCCCGTCCCCTAACCCTAACCCTAACCCTAACCCTAACCCTAACCCTTACCCGAGGCCTTAACCTCACCCGTCCCCTAATCCTAACCCGTACGCTAACACTAAAACGTACCCTAACACGTACGCTCACCCTAAACCGTTGTCGTGCCCTAACATGTACCCTAAACCGTCCCCATCCCCTAACCCTAACCCTAACCCTAACCCTAACCCTAACCCTTACCCGAAGGCTTACCCTCACCCGTCCCCTAATCCTAACCCGTACGCTAACACTAACCCATACCCTAACACGTAAGCTCACCCTAAACCGTTGTCGTACCCTAACCTGTACCCTAAACCGTCCCCGTCCCCTAACCCTAACCCTAACCCTAACCCTAACCTTAAGCCTTACCCAAAGCCTTACCCTCAACCGTCCCCTAATCCTGACCCATACGCTAACACTAACCCGTACCCTAACACGTACGCTCACCCTAAACCGTTGTCGTACCCTAACCTGTACCCTAAACCATCCCCGTCCCCGTCCCCGTCCCCGTCCCCTAACCCTAACCCTAACCCTTACCCGAAGCCTTACCCTCACCCGTCCCCTAATCCTAACCCGTACGCTAACACTAACCCGTAACCTAACACGTACGCTCACCCTAAACCGTTGTCGTAACCTAACCTGTACCCTAAACCGTCCCCGTCCCCTAACCCTAACCCTAACCCTAAACCTATCCCTTACCCGAAGCCTTACCCTCACCCGTCCCCTAATCCTAACCCTTACGGTAACACTAAACCGTACCCTAACACGTACGCTCACCCTAAACCGTTGTCGTACCCTAACCTGTACCCTAAACCGTCCCCGTCCCCTAACCCTAACCCTAACCCTAACCCTAACCCTAACCCTAACCCTTACCCGAAGCCTTACCCTCACCCGTCCCCTAATCCTAAACCGTACGCTAACACTAACCCGTACCCTAACACGTACGCTCACCCTAAACCGTTGTCGTACCCTAACCTGTACCCTAAACCGTCCCCGTCCCCTAACCCTAACCCTAACCCTAACCCTAACCCTAACCCTTACCCGAAGCCTTACCCACACCCGTCCCCTAATCCTAACCCGTACGCTAACACTAACCCGTACCCTAACACGTACGCTCACCCTAAACCGTTGTCGTACCCTAACCTGTACCATAAACCGTCCCGGTCCCCTAACCCTAACCCTAACCCTAACCCTAACCCTAACCCTAACACCTACCCGAAGCCTTACCCTCACCCGTCCCCTAATCCTAACCCGTACGCTAACACTAACCCGTACCGTAACACGTACGCTCACCCTAAACCGTTGTCGTACCCTAACCTGTACCCTAAACCGTCCCCATCCACTAACCCTAACCCTAACCCTAACCCTAACCCTTACTCGAAGCCTTACCCTCAACTGTCCCCTAATCCTAACCCGAACGCCAACACTAACCCGTACCCTAACACGTACGATCACCCTAAACCGTTGTCGTAACCTAACCTGTACCCTAAACCGTCCCTGTCCCCGTCCCCTAACCCTAACCCTAACCCTAACAATAACCCTTACCCGAAGCCTTACCCTCACCCGTCCCCTAATCCTAACCCGTACGCTAACACTAACCCGTACCCTAACACGTACGCTCACCCTAAACCGTTGTCGTACCCTAACCTGTACCCTAAACCGTCCCCGTCCCCTAACCCTAACCCTAACCCTAACCCTAACCCTAACCCTTACCCGAAGCCTTACCCTCACCCGTCCCCTAATCCTAACCCGTACGCTAACACTAACCCGTAACCTAACACGTACGCTCACCCTAAACTGTTGTCGTACACTAACCTGTACCCTAAACCTTCCCCGTCCCCGTCCCCTAACCCTAACCCTAACCCTAACCCTAACCCTTACCCGAAGCCTTACCCTCACCCGTCCCCTAATCCTAACCCGTACGCCAACACTAACCCGTACCCTAACACGTACGCTCACCCTAAACCGTTGTCGTACCCTAACCTGTACCCTAAACCGTCCCCGTCCCCGTCCCCTAACCCTAACCCTAACCCTAACCCTAACCCTTACCCGAAGCCTTACCCTCACCCGTCCCCTAATCCTAACCCGTACGCTAACACTAACCCGTACCCTAACACGTACGCTCATCCTAAACCGTTTTCGTACCATAACCTGTAACCTAAACCGTCCCCGTCCCCTAACCCTAACCCTAACTCTAACCCTAACCCTAACCCTAACCCTTACCCGAAGCCTTACCCTCACCCGTCCCCTAATCCTAACCCGTACGCTAACACTAACCTGTACCCTAACACGTACGCTCACCCTAAACCGTCGTCGTACCCTAACCTGTACCCTAAACCGACCCCGTCCCCTAACCCTAACCCTAACCCTAACCCTAACCCTTACCCGAAGCCTTACCCTCACCCGTCCCCTAATCCTAACCCGTACGCTAACACTAACCCGTACCCTAACACGTACACTCACCCTAAACCGTTGTCATACCCTAAACTGTACCCTAAACCGTCCCCGTCCCCTAACCCTAACCCTAACCCTAACCCTAACCCTTACACGAAGCCTTACCCTCACCCGTCCCCTAATCCTAACCCGTACGCTAACACTAACCCGTACCCTAACACGTACGCTCACCCTAAACCGTTGTCGTACCCTAACCTGTACCCTAAACCGTCCCCGTCCCCGTCCCCTAACCCTAAACCTAACCCTAACCCTAACCCTTACCCGAAGCCTTACACTCACCCGTCCCCTAATCCTAACCCGTACGCTAACACTAACCCGTACCCTAACACGTACGCTCACCCTAAACCGTTGTCGTACACTAACCTGTACCCTAAACCGTTCCCGTCCCCGTCCCCTAACCCTAACCCTAACCCTAACCCTAACACTTACCCGAAGCCTTAACCTCACCCGTCCCCTAATCCTAACCCGAACGCTAACTCTAACCCGTACCCTAACACGTACGCTCACCCTAAACTGTTGTCATACCGTAACCTGTACCCTAAACCGTCCCCGTCCCCTAACCCTAACCCTAACCCTAACGCTAACCCATACCCGAAGCATTACCCTCACCCGTCACCTAATCCTAACCCGTACGCTAACACTACCCGTACCCTAACACGTACGCTCACGCTAAACCGTAGTCGTACCCTAACCTGTACCCTAAACTGTCCCCGTCCGCTAACCCTAACCCTAACCCTAACCCTAACCCTAACCCTTACCCGAAGCCTTACCCTCACCCGTCCCCTAATCCTAACCCGTACGCTAACACTAACCCGTACCCTAACACGTACGCTCACCCTAAACCGTTGTCGTACCCTAACCTGTACCCTAAACCGTCCCCGTCCCCGTCCCCTAACCCTAACCCTAACACTTACCCGAAGCCTTACCCTCACCCGTCCCCTAATCCTAACCCGTACGCTAACACAAACCCGTACCCTAACACGTACGCTCACCCTAAACCGTTGTCGTACCCTAACCTGTACCCTAAACCGTCCCCGTCCCCGTCCCCTAACCCTAACCCTAACCCTAACACTAACCCTTACCCGAAGCCTTACCCTCACCCGTCCCCTAATCCTAACCCGTACGCTAACACTAACAGGTACCCTAACACGTATTCTCACCCTAAACCGTTGTCGTACCCTAACCTGTACCCTAAACCGTCCCCGTCGCCTAACCCTAACCCTAACCCTAACCCTAACCCTAACACTTACCCGAAGCCTTACCCTCACCCGTCCCCTAATCCTAACCCGTACGCTAACACTAACCCGTACCCTAACACGTACGCTCACCCTAAACCGTTGTCGTACCCTAACCTGTACCCTAAACCGTCCCGTTCCCCTAACCCTAACCCTAACCCTAACCCTAACCCTAACCCTTACCCGAAGCCTTACCCGCACCCGTCCCCTAATCCTAACCCGTACGCTAACACTAACCCGTACCCTAACACGTACGCTCACCCTAAACCGTCGTCGTACCCTAACCTGTACCCTAAACCGTCCCCGTCCCCTAACCCTAACCCTAACCCTAACCCTAACCCTTACCCGAAGCCTTACCCTCACCCGTCCCCTAATCCTAACCCGTACGCTACACTAACCCGTACCCTAACACGTACGCTCACCCTAAAACGTTGTCGTACCCTAAACCGTCCCCGTCCCCGTCCCCGTCCCCTAACCCTAACCCTAAACCTAACCCTAACCCGAAGGCTTACCCTCACCCGTCCCCTAATCCTAACCCGTACGCTAACACTAACCCGTACCCTAACACGTACGCTCACCCTAATCCATTGTCGAACCCTAACCTGTACCCTAAACCGTTCCCGTCCCCTAACCCTAACCCTAACCCTAACCCTAACCCTTACCCGAAGCCTTACCCTCACCCGTCCCCTAAACCTAACCCGTACGCTAACACTAACCCGTACCCTAACACGTACGCTCACCCTAAACCGTTGTCGTACCCTATCCTGTACCCTAAACTGTCCCCGTCCCCGTCCCCTAACCCTAAACCTAACACTAACCCTAACCCTTACCCGAAGCCTTACCCTCACCCGTCCCCTAATCCTAACCCGTACGCTAACACTAACCCGTACCCTAACACGTACGCTCATCCTAAACCGTTTTCGTTCCATAACCTGGAACCTAAACCGTTCCGGTCCCCTAACCCTAACCCTAACTCTAACCCTAACCCTAACCCTAACCCTTACCCGAAGCCTTACCCTCACCCGTCCCCTAATCCTAACCCGTACGCTAACACTAACCCGAACCCTAACACGTACGCTCACCCTAAACCGTCGTCGTACCCTAACCTGTACCCTAAACCGACCCCGTCCCCTAACCCTAACCCTAACCCTAACCCTAACCCTTACCCGAAGCCTTACCCTCACCCGTCCCCTAATCCTAACCCGTACGCTAACACTAACCCGTACCCTAACACGTACGCTCACCCTAAACAGTTGTCGTACCCTAAACCGTCCCCGTCCCCGTCCCCGTCCCCTAACCCTAACCCTAACCCTAACCCTAACCCGAAGCCTTACCCTCACCCGTCCCCTAATCCTAACCCGTACGCTAACACTAACCCGTACCCTAACATGTACGCTCACCCTAAACCGTTGTCATACCCTAACCTGTACCCTAAACCGTCCCCGTCCCCTAACCCTAACCCTAACCCTAACCCTAACCCTTACACGAAGCCTTACTCTCACCCGTCCCCTAATCCTAACCCGTACGCTAACACTAACCCGTACCCTAACACGTACGCTCACCCTAATCCATTGTCGAACCCTAACCTGTACCCTAAACCGTTCCCGTCCCCTAACCCTAACCCTAACCCTAACCCTAACCCTTACCCGAAGCCTTACCCTCACCCGTCCCCTAATCCTAACCCGTACGCTAACACTAACCCGTACCCTAACACGTACGCTCACCCTAAACCGTTGTCGTACCCTAACCTGTACCCTAAACCGTCCCCGTCCCCGTCCCCTAACCCTAAACCTAACCCTAACCCTAAGCCTTACCCGAAGCCTTACCCTCACCCGTCCCCTAATCCTAACCCGTACGCTAACACTAACCCGTACCCTAACACGTACGCTCACCCTAAACCGTTGTCGTACACTAACCTGTACCCTAAACCGTTCCCGTCCCCGTCCCCTAACCCTAACCCTAACCCTAACCCTAACACTTACCCGAAGCCTTAACCTCACCCGTCCCCTAATCCTAACCCGTATGCTAACTCTAACCCGTACCCTAACACGTACGCTCACCCTAAACTGTTGTCGTACCCTAACCTGTACCCTAAACCGTCCCCGTCCCCTAACCCTAACCCTAACCCTAACCCTAACCCTTACCCGAAGCCTTACCCTCACACGTCCCCTAATCCTAACCCGTACGCTAACACTAACCCGTACCCTAACACGTACACTCACCCTAAACCGTTGTCGTACCCTAACCTGTACCCTAAACCGTCCCCGTCCCCGTCCCCTAACCCTAACCCTAACCCTAACCCTAACCCTAACCCGAAGCCTTACCCTCACCCGTCCCCTAATCCTAACCCGTACGCTAACACTAATCCGTATCCTAACACGTACGCTCACCCTAAACCGTTGTCATACCCTAACCTGTACCCTAAACCGTCCCCGTCCCCTAACCCTAACCCTAACCCTAACCCTAACCCTTACCCGAAGCATTACCCTCACCCGTCCCCTAATCCTAACCCGTACGCTAACACTACCCGTACCCTAACACGTACGCTCACCCTAAACCGTTGTCGTACCCTAACCTGTACCCTAAACCGTCCCGGTCCCCTAACCCTAATCCTAACACTAACCCTTACCCGAAGCCTTACCCTCACCCGTCCCCTAATCCTAACCCGTACGCTAACACTAACCCGTACCCTAACACGTACGCTCACCCTAAACCGTTGTCGTACCCTAACCTGTACCCTAAACCGTCCCTGTCCCCGTCCCCTAACCCTAACCCTAACACTTACCCGAAGCCTTACCCTCACCCGTCCCCTAATCCTAACCCGTACGCTAACACAAACCCGTACCCTAACACGTACGCTCACCCTAAACCTTTGTCGTACCCTAACCTGTACCCTAAACCGTCCCCGTCCCCTAACCCTAACCCTAACCCTAACACTAACCCTTACCCGAAGCCTTACCCTCACCCGTCCCCTAATCCTAACCCGTACGCTAACACTAACCCGTACCCTAACACGTATACTCACCCTAAACCGTTGTCGTACCCTAACCTGTACCCTAAACCGTCCCCGTCGCCTAACCCTAGCCCTAACCCTAACCCTAACCCTAACCCTTACCCGAAGCCTTACCCTCACCCGTTCCCTAATCCTAACCCGTACGCTACACTAACCCGTACCCTAACACGTACGCTCACCCTAAAACGTTGTCGTACCCTAAACCGTCCCCGTCCCCGTCCCCGTCCCCTAACCCTAACCCTAAACCTAACCCTAACCCGAAGCCTTACCCTCACCCGTCCCCTAATCCTAACCCGTACGCTAACACTAACCCGTACCCTAACACGTACGCTCACCCTAATCCATTGTCGAACCCTAACCTGTACCCTAAACCGTTCCCGTCCCCTAACCCTAACCCTAACCCTAACCCTAACCCTTACCCGAAGCCTTACCCTCACCCGTCCCCTCATCCTAACCCGTACGCTAACACTAACCCGTGCCCTAACACGTACGCTCACCCTAAACCGTTGTCGTACCCTAACTTGTACCCTAAACTGTCCCCGTCCCCGTCCCCTAACCCTAAACCTAACACTAACCCTAACCCTTACCCGAAGCCTTACCCTCACCCGTCCCCTAATCCTAACCCGTACGCTAACACTAACCCGTACCCTAACACGTACGCTCACCCTAAACCGTTGTCGTACACTAACCTGTACCCTAAACCGTTCCCGTCCCCGTCCCCTAACCCTAACCCTAACCCTAACCCTAACCCTTACCCGAAGCCTTACCCTCACACGTCCCCTAATCCTAACCCGTACGCTAACTCTAACCCGTACCCTAACACGTACGCTCACCCAAAACCGTTGTCGTACCATAACCTGTACCCTAAACCGTCCCCGTCCCAGAACCCTAAACCTAACCCTAACCCTAACCCTAACCCTAACCCTTACCCGAAGCCTTACCCTCACCAGTCCCCTAATCCTAACCCGTACGCTAACACTAACCCGTACCCTAACACGTATGCTCACCCTAAACTGTTGTCGTACCCTAACCTGTACCCTAAACCGTCCCCGTCCCCTAACCCTAACCCTAACCCTAACCCTAACCCTAACCCTAACCCTTACCCGAAGCCTTACCCTCACCCGTCCCCTAAACCTAACCCATTCGCTAACACTAACCCGTACCCTAACACGTACGCTCACCCTAAACCGTCGTCGTACCCTAACCTGTACCCTAAACCGTCCCCGTCCCCTAACCCTAACCCTAACCCTAACCCTAACCCTTACCCGAAGCCTTACCCTCACCCGTCCCCTAATCCTAACCCGTACGCTAACACTAACCCGTACCCTAACACGTACGCTCACCCTAAAACGTTGTCGTACCCTAAACCGTCCCCGTCCCCGTCCCCGTCCCCTAACCCTAACCCTAAACCTAACCCTAACCCGAAGCCTTACCCTCACCCGTCCCCTAATCCTAACCCGTACGTTAACACTAACCCGTACCCTAACACGTACGCTCACCCTAAACCGTTGTCATACCCTAACCTGTACCCTAAACCGTCCCCGTCCCCTAACCCTAACCCTAACCCTAACCCTAACCCTTACCCGAAGCCTTACCCTCACCCGTCCCCTAATCCTAACCCGTACGCTAACACTAACCTGTACCCTAACACGTACGCTCACCCTAATCCATTGTCGAACACTAACCTGTACCCTAAACCGTTCCCGTCCCCTAACCCTAACCCTAACCCTAACCCTAACCCTAACCCTTACCCGAAGCCTTACCCTCACCCGTCCCCTCATCCTAACCCGTACGCTAACACTAACCCGTACCCTAACACATACGCTCACCCTAAACCGTTGTCGTACCCTAACCTGTACCCTAAACCGTCCCCGTCCCCGTCCCCTAACCCTAAACCTAACCCTAACCCTAACCCTTACCCGAAGCCTTACCCTCACCCGTCCCCTAATCCTAACCCGTACGCTAACACTAACCCGTACCCTAACACGTACGCTCACCCTAATCCATTGTCGAACCCTAACCTGTTTCCTAACCGTTCCCGTCCCCTAACCCTAACCCTAACCCTAACCCTAACCCTAACCCTTACCTGAAGCCTTACCCTCACCCGTCCCCTCATCCTAACCCGTACGCTAACACTAACCCGTACCCTAACACGTACGCTCACCCTAAACCGTTGTCGTACCCTAACCTGTACCCTAAACCGTCCCCGTCCCCTAAACCTAAACCTAACCCTAACCCTAACCCTTACCCGAAGCCTTACCCTCACCCGTCCCCTAATCCTAACCCATACGCTAACACTAACACGTACCCTAACACGTACGCTCACCCTAAACCGTTGTCGTACACTAACCTGTACGCTAAACCGTTCCCGTCCCCGTCCCCTAACCCTAACCCTAACCCTAACCCTAACCCTTACCCGAAGCCTTATCCTCACCCGTCCCCTAATCCTAACCCGTACGCTAACACTAACCCGTTCCCTAACACGTACGCTCACCCTAAACCGTTGTCGTACCATAACCTGTACCCTAAACCGTCCCCGTCCCCTAA
This sequence comes from Delphinapterus leucas, assembly GCF_059928025.1. Classification (NCBI taxonomy): domain Eukaryota; kingdom Metazoa; phylum Chordata; class Mammalia; order Artiodactyla; family Monodontidae; genus Delphinapterus; species Delphinapterus leucas. Next base: position 90,094,813 of record NC_143142.1, on the reverse strand, counting down.
CCCTAACCTTAACCCTAACCCTAACCCTAACCCTTACCCGAAGCCTTACCCTCACCCGTCCCCTAATCCTAACCCGTACGCTAACACTAACCCGTACCCTAACACGTATGCTCACCCTAAACTGTTGTCGTACCCTAACCTGTACCCTAAACCGTCCCCGTCCCCTAACCCTAACCCTAACCCTAACCCTAACCCTTACCCGAAGCCTTACCCTCACACGTCCCCTAATCCTAACCCGTACGCTAACACTAACACGTACCCTAACACGTACGCTCACCCTAAACCGTTGTCGTACCCTAACCTGTACCCTAAACCGTCCCCGTCCCGGTCCCCTAACCCTAACCCTAACCCTAACCCTAAACCTAACCCGAAGCCTTACCCTCACCCGTCCCCTAATCCTAACCCGTACGCTAACACTAATCCGTACCCTAACACGTACGCTCACCCTAAACCGTTGTCATACCCTAACCTGTACCCTAAACCGTCCCCGTCCCCTAACCCTAACCCTAACCCTAACCCTTATCCGAAGCCTTACCCTCACCCGTCCCCTAATCCTAACCCGTACGCTAACTCTAACCCGTACCCTAACACGTACGCTCACCCTAAACCGTTGTCGTACCCTAACCTGTACCCTAAACTGTCCCCGTCCCCTAACCCTAACCCTAACCCTAACCCTAACCCTAACCCTTACCCGAAGCCTTACCCTCACCCGTCCCCTAATCCTAACCCGTACGCTAACACTAACCCGTACCCTAACACGTACGCTCACCCTAAACCGTTGTCGTACCCTAACCTGTACCCTAAACCGTCCCGGTCCCCTAACCCTAACCCTAACCCTAACCCTTAACAGAAGCCTTACCCTCACCCGTCCCCTAATCCTAACCCGTACGCTAACACTAACCCGTACCCTAACACGTACGCTCACCCTAAACCGTTGTCGTACCCTAACCTGTACCCTAAACCGTCCCCGTCCCCTAACCCTAACCCTAACCCTAACCCTAACCCTAAAACTTACCCGAAGCCTTACCCTCACCCGTCCCCTAATCCTAACCCGTACGCTAACACTAACCCGTACCCTAACACGTACGCTCACCCTAAACCGTTGTCGTAACCTAACCTGTACCCTAAACCGTCCCCGTCGCCTAACCCTAACCCTAACCCTAACCCTAACCCTAACAATAACCCTTACCCGAAACCTTACCCTCACCCGTCCCCTAATCCTAACCCGTACGCTAACACTAACCCGTACCCTAACACGTATGCTCACCCTAAACCGTTGTCGTACCCTAACCTGTACCCTAAACCGTCCCCGTCGCCTAACCCTAAACCTAACCCTAACCCTAACCCTAACACTTACCCGAAGCCTTACCCTCACCCGTCCCCTAATCCTAACCCGTACGCTAACACTAACCCGTACCCTAACACGTACGCTCACCCTAAACCGTTGTCGTACCCTAACCTGTACCCTAAACCGTCCCCGTCCCCTAACCCTAACCCTAACCCTAACCCTAACCTTAACCCTTAGCCAAAGCCTACCCTCACCCATCCCCTAATCCTGACCCATACGCTAACACTAACACGTACCCTAACACGTACCCTCACCCTAAACCGTTGTCGTACCCTAACCTGAACCCTAAACCATCCCCGTCCCCGTCCCCGTCCCCTAACCCTAACCCTAACCCTAACCCTTACCCGAAGCCTTACCCTCACCCGTCCCCTAATCCTAACCCGTACGCTAACACTAACCCGTACCCTAACACATACGCTCACCCTAAACCGTTGTCGTACCCTAAACCGTCCCCGTCCCCGTCCCCGTCCCCTAACCCTAACCCTAACCCTAACCCTTACCCAAATGCTTACCCTCACCCGTCCCCTAATCCTAACCCGTACGCTAACACTAACCCGTACCCTAACACGTACGCTCACCCTAAACCGTTGTCATACCCTAACCTGTACCCTAAACCGTCCCCGTCCCCTAACCCTAACCCTAATCCTAACCCTAACCCTTACCCGAAGCCTTACCCTCACCCGTCCCCTAATCCTAACCCGTACGCTAACACTAACCCGTACCCTAACACGTACGCTCACCCTAATCCATTGTCGAACCCTAACCTGTACCCTAAACCGTTCCCGTCCCCTAACCCTAACCCTAACCCTAACCCTAACCCTAACCCTTACCAGAAGCCTTACCCTCACCCGTCCCCTCATCCTAACCCGTACGCTAACACTAACCCGTACCCTAACATGTACGCTCACCCTAAACCGTTGTCGTACACTAACCTGTACCCTAAACCGTTCCCGTCCCCATCCCCTAACCCTAACCCTAACCCTAACCCTAACCCTTACCCGAAGCCTTAACCTCACCCGTCCCCTAATCCTAACCCGTACGCTAACACTAACCCGTACCCTAACACGAACGCTCACCCTAAACCGTTGTCGTACCATAACCTGTACCCTAAACCGTCCCCGTCCCCTAACCCTAACCCGAATCCTAACCCTAACCCTAACCCTAACACTTACCCGAAGCCTTACCCTCACCCGTCCCCTACTCCTAACCCGAACGCTAACACTAACCCATACCCTAACACGTATGCTCACCCTAAACTGTTGTCGTACCCTAACCTGTACCCTAAACCGTCCCCGTCCCCTAACCGTAACCCTAACCCTAATCCTAACCCTTACCCGAAGCCTTACCCTCACACGTCCCCTAATCCTAACCCATACGCTAACACTAACCCGTACCCTAACACGTACACTCACCCTAAACCGTTGTCGTACCCTAACCTGTACCCTAAACCGTCCCCGTCCCCTCCCCCTAAACCTAACCCTAACCCTAACCCTAACCCTAACCCGAAGCCTTACCCTCACCCGTCCCCTAATCCTAACCCGTACGCTAACACTAATCCATACCCTAACACGTACGCTCACCCTAAACCGTTGTCATACCCTAACCTGTACCCTAAACCGTCCCCGTCCCCTAACCCTATCCCTAACCCTTACCCGAAGCCTTACCCTCACCCGTCCCCTAATCCTAACCCGTACGCTAACACTAACCCGTACCCTAACACGTACGCTCACCCTAAACCTTTGTAATACCCTAACCTGTACCCTAAACTGTCCCCGTCCCCTAACCCTAACCCTAACCCTTACCCGAAGCCTTACCCTCACCCGTCCCCTAATCCTAACCTGTACGCTAACACTAACCCGTACCCTAACACGTACGCTCACCCTAAACCGTTGTCGTACCCTAACCTGTACCCTAAACCGTCCCGCTCCCCTAACCCTAACCCTAACCCTAACCCTTACCCGAAGCCTTACCCTCACCCGTCCCCTAATCCTAACCCGTACGCTAACACTAACCCGTACCCTAACACGTACGCTCACCCTAAACCGTTGTCGTACCGTAACCTGTACCCTAAACCGTCCCCGTCCCCTATCCCTAACCCTAACCCTAACCCTAACCCTAACCCTTACACGAAGCCTTACCCTCACCCGTCCCCTAATCCTAACCCGTACGCTAACACTAACCCGTACACTAATACGTACGCTCACCCTAAACCGTTGTCGTAACCTAACCTGTACCCTAAACCTTCCCCGTCCCCGTCCCCTAACCCTAAACCTAACCCTAACCCTAACACTAACCCTTACCCGAAGCCTTACCCTCACCCGTCCCCTAATCCTAACCCGTACGCTAACACTAACCCATACCCTAACACGTACGCTCACCCTAAACCGTTGTCGTACCCTAACCTGTACCCTAAACCGTCCCCGTCACCTAACCCTAACCCTAACCCTAACCCTAACCCTAACACTTACCCGAAGCCTTACCCTCACCCGTCCCCTAATCCTAACCCGTACGCTAACACTAACCCGTACCCTAACACGTTCGCTCACCCTAAACCTTTGTCGTACACTAACCTGTACCCTAAACAGTCCCCGTCCGCTAACCCTAACCCTAACCCTAACCCTAACCCTAACCCTTACCCGAAGCCTTACCCTCACCCGTCCCCTAATCCTAACCCGTACGCTAACACTAACCCGTACCCTAACACGTACGCTCACCCTAAACCGTTATCGTACCCTAACCTGTACCCTAAACCGTCCCCGTCACCTAACCATAACCCTAACCCTAACCCTAACCCTAACCCTAACCCTTACCCGAAGCCTTACTCTCACCCGTCCCCTAATCCTAACCCGTACGCTAACACTAACCCATACCCTAACACGTAAGCTCACCCTAAACCGTAGTCGTACCCTAACCTGTACCCTAAACCGTCCCCGTCCCCTAACCCTAACCCTAACCCTAACCCTAACCTTAACCCTTACCCAAAGCCTTACCCTCACCCGTCCCCTAATCCTGATCCATACGCTAACACTAACCCGTACCCTAACACGTACGCTCACCCTAAACCGTTGTCGTACCCTAACCTATACCCTAAACCATCCCCGTCCCCGTCCCCGTCCCCTAACCCTAACCCTAACCCTAACCCTTACCCGAAGCCTTAACCTCACCCGTCCCCTAATCCTAACCCGTACGCTAACACTAACCCGTACCCTAACACGTACACTCACCCTAAACCATTGTCGTACCCTAACCTGTTGCCTAAACCGTCCCCGTCCCCTAACACTAACCCTAACCCTAACCCTAACCCTAACCCTTACCCGAAGCCTTACACTCACCCGTCCCCTAATCCTAACCCGTACGCTAACACTAACACGTACGCTCACCCTAAACCGTTGTCGTACCCTAACCTGTACCCTAAACCGTCCCCGTCCCCTAACCCTAACCCTAACCCTAACCCTAAACCTATCCCTTACCTGAAGCCTTACCCTCACCCGTCCCCTTATCCTAACCCTTACGCTAACACTAACCCGTACCCTAACACGTACGCTCACCCTAAACATTTGTCGTACCCTAACCTGTACCCTAAACCGTCCCCGTCCCCTAACCCTAACCCTAACCCTAACCCTTACCCGAAGCCTTACCCTCACCCGTCCCCTAATGCTAACCCGTACGCTAACACTAAACCTTACCCTAACACGTACGCTCACCCTAAACCGTTGTCGTACCCTAACCTGTACCCTAAACCGTCCCCGTCCCCTAAACCTAACCCTAAACCTAACCCTAACCCTTGCCCGAAGCCTTACCCTCACCCGTCCCCTAATCCTAACCCGTACGCTAACTCTAACCCGTACACTAACACGTACGCTCACCCTAAACCGTTGTCGTACCCTAACCTGTACCCTAAACCGTCCCCGTCCCCTAACCCTAACCCTAACCCTAACCCTAACCCTAACCCTAACCCTTACCCGAAGCCTTACCCTCACCCGTCCCCTAATCCTAACCCGTACGCTAACACTAACCCATACCCTAACACGTACGCTCACCCTAAAACGTTGTCGTACCCTAACCTGTACCCTAAACCGTCCCGGTCCCCTAACCCTAACCCTAACCCTAACCCTAACCCTAACACTTACCCGAAGCCTTACCCTCACCCGTCCCCTAATCCTAACCCGTACGCTAACACTAACCCGTACCCTAACACGTACGCTCACCCTAAACCGTTGTCGTACCATAACCTGTACCCTAAACCGTCCCCGTCCCCTAAAGCTAACCCTAACCCTAACCCTAACCCTTACCCGAAGCCTTACCCTCACCCGTCCCCTAATCCTAACCCGTACGCTAACACTAACCCGTACCCTAACACGTACCTTCACCCTAATCCGTTGTCGTACCCTAACCTGTACCCTAAACCGGCCCCGTCCCCTAACCCTAACCCTAACCCTAACCCTTACCCGAAGCCTTACCCTCACCCGTGCCCGAATCCTAACCCATACGCTAACACTAACCCGTACCCTAACAAGTATGCTCACCCTAAACCGTTGTCGTACCCTAACCTGTACCCTAAACCGTCCCCGCCCCCTAACCCTAACCCTAACCCTAACCCTAACCCTTACCCGAAGCCTTACCCTCACCCGTCCCCTAATCCTAAACCGTACGCTAACACTAACCCGTACCATAACACGTACGCTCACCCTAAACCGTTGTCGTACCCTAACCTGTACCCTAAACCGTCCCCGTCCTCTAACCATAACCCTAACCCTAACCCTAACCTTAACCCTAACACTTACCCGAAGCCTTACCCTCACCCGTCCCCTAATCCTAACCCGTACGCTAACACTAACCCATACCCTAACACGTACGCTCACCCTAAACCGTTGTCGTGCCTAACCTGTAACCTAAACCGTCCCCGACCCCGTCCCCTAACCCTAACCCTAACCCTAACCCTTACCCGAAGCCTTACCCTCACCCGTCCCCTAATCCTAACCCGTACGCTAACACTAACCCGTACCCTAACACGTATGCTCACCCTAAACTGTTGTCGTACCCTAACCTGTACCCTAAACCGTCCCCGTCCCCTAACCCTAACCCTAAACCTAATCCTAACCCTTACCCGAAGCCTTACCCTCACACGTCCCCTAATCCTAACCCGTACGCTAACACTAACCCGTACCCTAACACGTACACTCACACTAAATCGTTGTCGTACCCTAACCTGTACCCTAAACCGTCCCCGTCCCCTCCCCCTAACCCTAACCCTAACCCTAACCCTAACCCTAACCCGAAGCCTTACCCTCACCCGTCCCCTAATCCTAACCCGTACGCTAACACTAATCCATACCCTAACACGTACGCTCACCCTAAACCGTTGTCATACCCTAACCTGTACCCTAAACCGTCCCCGTCCCCTAACCCTAACCCTAACCCTTACCCGAAGCCTTACCCTCACCCGTCCCCTAATCCTAACCCATACGCTAACACTAACCCGTACCCTAATACGTACGCTCACCCTAAACCGTTGTCGTAACCTAACCTGTACCCTAAACCTTCCCCGTCCCCGTCCCCTAACCCTAACCCTAACCCTAACACTAACCCTTACCCGAAGCCTTACCCTCACCCGTCCCCTAATCCTAACCCGTACGCTAACACTAACCCGTACCCTAACACGTACGCTCACCCTAAACCGTTGTCGTACACTAACCTGTACCCTAAATCGTCCCCGTCGCCTAACCCTAACCCTAACCCTAACCCTAACCCTAACACTTCCCCGAGGCCTTACCCACACCCGTCCACTAATCCTAACCCGTACGCTAACACTAACCCGTACCCTAACACGTACGCTCACCCTAAACCGTTGTCGTACCCTAACCTGTACCCTAAAGAGTCCCCGTCCGCTAACCCTAACCCTAACCCTAACCCTAACCCTAACCCTAACCCTTACCCGAAGCCTTACCCTCACCTGTCCCCTAATCCTAACCCGTACAGTAACACTAACCCGTACCCTAACACGTACGCTCACCCTAAACCGTTATCGTACCCTAACCTGTACCCTAAACCGTCCCCGTCCCCTAACCATAACCCTAACCCTAACCCTAACCCTAACCCTAACCCTTACCCGAAGCCTTACTCTCACCCGTCCCCTAATCCTTACCCGTACGCTAACACTAACCCATACCCTAACACGTAAGCTCACCCTAAACCGGTGTCGTACCCTAACCTGTACCCTAAACCGACCCCGTCCCCTAACCCTAACCCTAACCCTAACCCTAACCTTAACCCTTACCCAAAGCCTTAACCTCACCCGTCCCCTAATCCTGACCCATACGCTAACACTAACCCGTACCCTAACACGTACGCTCACCCTAAACCGTTGTCGTACCCTAACCTATACCCTAAACCATCCCCGTCCCCGTCCCCGTCCCCTAACCCTAACCCTAACCCTAACCCTTGCCCGAAGCCTTAACCTCACCCGTCCCCTAATCCTAACCCGTACGCTAACACTAACCCGTACCCTAACACGTACGCTCACCCTAAACCATTGTCGTACCCTAACCTGTACCCTAAACCGTCCCCGTCCCCTAACCCTAACCCTAACCCTAACCCTAACCCTAACCCTTACCCGAAGCCTTACCCTCACCCGTCCCCTAATCCTAACCCGTACGCTAACACTAACCCGTACCCTAACACGTACGCTCACCCTAAACCGTTGTCGTACCCTAACCTGTACCCTAAACCGTCCCCGTCCCCTAACCCTAACCCTAACCCTAACCCTAAACCTATCCCTTACCTGAAGCCTTATCCTCACCCGTCCCCTTACCCTAACCCTTACGCTAACACTAACCCGTACCCTAACACGTACGCTCACCCTAAACATTTGTCGTACCCTAACCTGTACCCTAAACCGTCCCCGTCCCCTAACCCTAACCCTAACCCTAACCCTTACCCGAAGCCTTACCCTCACCCGTCCCCTAATCCTAACCCGTACGCTAACACTAAACCGTACCCTAACACGTACGCTCACCCTAAACCGTTGTCGTACCCTAACCTGTACCCTAAACCGTCCCCGTCCCCTAACCCTAACCCTAACCCTAACCCTAACCCTTGCCCGAAGCCTTACCCTCACCCGTCCCCTAATCCTAACCCGTACGCTAACTCTAACCCGTACCCTAACACGTACGCTCACCCTAAACCGTTGTCGTACCCTAACCTGTACCCTAAACCGTCCCCGTCCACTAACCCTAACCCTAACCCTAACCCTAACCCTTACCCGAAGCCTTACCCTCACCCGTCCCCTAATCCTAACCCGTACGCTAACACTAACCCGTACCCTAACACGTACGCTCACCCTAAACCGTTGTCGTACCCTAACCTGTACCCTAAACCGTCCCGGTCCCCTAACCCTAACCCTAACCCTAACCCTAACCCTAACACTTACCCGAAGCCTTACCCTCACCCGTCCCCTAATCCTAAACCGTACGCTAACACTAACCAGTACCCTAACACGTACGCTCACCCTAAACCGTTGTCGTACCCTAACCTGTACCCTAAACCGTCCCCGTCCCCTAAAGCTAACCCTAACCCTAACCCTAACCCTTACCCGAAGCCTAACCTTCACCCGTCCCCTAATCCTAACCCGTACGCTAACACTAACCCGTACCCTAACACGTACCTTCACCCTAAACCGTTGTCGTACCCTAACCTGTACCCTAAACCGGCCCCGTCCCCTAACCCTAACCCTAACCCTAACCCTTACCCGAAGCCTTACACTCACCCGTCCCCTAATCCTAACCCGTACGCTAACACTAACCCGTACCATAAAACATACACTCACACTAAACCGTTGTCGTACCCTAACCTGTACCCTAAACCGTCCCCGTCCTCTAACCATAACCCTAACCCTAACCCTAACCTTAACCCTAACCCTTACCCGAAGCCTTACCCTCACCTGTCCCCTAATCCTAACCCGTACGCTAACACTAAACAGTACCCTAACACGTACGCTCACCCTAAACCGTTGTCGTACCCTAACCTGTACCCTAAACCGTCCCCATTCCCTAACCCTAACCCTAACCCTAACCCTAACCCTAACCCTTGCCCGAAGCCTTACCCTCACCCGTCCCCTAATCCTAACCCGTACGCTAACACTAACACGTACCCTAACACGTACGCTCACCCTAAACCGTTTTCGTACACTAACCTGTACCCTAAACCGTCCCCGTCCCCTAACACTAACCCTGACCCTAACCCTAACAGTAACCCTTACCCGAAGCCTTACCCTCACCCGTCCCCTAATCTTAACCCGTACGCTAACACTAACCCATACCCTAACATGTACGCTCACCCTAAACCGTTGTCGTACCCTAACCTGTATCCTAAACCGTCCCCGTCCCCTAACCCTAACCCTAACCCTAACCCTAACCCTAACCCTTACCCGAAGCCTTACCCTCACCCGTCCCCTAATCCTAACCCGTACGCTAACACTAACCCATACCCTAACACGTACGCTCACCCTAAACCGTTGCCGTACCCTAAACTTTACACTAAACGGTCCCCATCCCCGTCCCCGTCCCCTAACCCTAACCCTAACCCTAACCCTTACCCGAAGTCTTACCCTCACCCGTCCCCTAATCCTAACCCGTACGCTAACACTAACCCGTTCCCTAACACGTACGCTTACCCTAAACTTTTGTCGTACTCTAACCTGTACCCTAAACCGTCCCCGTCCCCTAACCTTAACCCTAACCCTAACACTAACCCTAACCCTAACCCTTACCCGAAGCCTTACCCTCACCCGTCCCCTAATCCTAACCCGTACGCTAACACTAACCCATACCCTAACACGTACGCTCACCCTAAACCGTTGTCGTACCCTAACCTGTACCCTAAACCGTCCCCATCCCCTAACCCTAACCCTAACCCTAACCCTAACCCTAACCCTTACCCGAGGCCTTACCCTCACCCGTCCCCTAATCCTAACACGTACGCTAACACTAACCCGTACCCTAACACGTACGCTCACCCTAAAGCGTTGTCGTACCCTAACCTGTACCCTAAACCGTCCCCGTCCCCTAACCCTAACCCTAACCCTAACCCTAACCCTAACCCTTACCCGAGGCCTTACCCTCACCCGTCCCCTAATCCTAACCCGTACGCTAACACTAACCCGTACCCTAACACGTACGCTCACCCTAAACCGTTGTCGTACCCTAACCTGTACCCTAAACCATCCCCGTCCCCGAACCCTAACCCTAACCCTAACCCTTACCCGAAGCCTTACCCTCACCCGTCCTCTAATCCTAACATGTACGCTAACACTAAACCGTACCCTAACACGTACGCTCACCCTAAACCGTTGTCGTACCATAACCTGTACCCTAAACCGTCCCCGTCCCCTAACCCTAACACTAACCCTAACCCTAACCCTAACCCTTACCCGAAGCCTTACCCTCACCCGTCCCCTAATCCTAACCCGTACGCTAACTCTAACCCGTACCCTAACACGTACGCTCACCCTAAACCGTTGTCGTACCCTAACCTGTACCCTAAACCGTCCCCGTCCCCTAACCCTAACCCTAACCCTAACCCTAACCCTTACCCAAAGCCTTACCCTCACCCGTCCCCTAATCCTAACCTGTACGCTAAAACTAACCCGTACCCTAACACGTACGCTCACCCTAAACCGTTGTCGTACCCTAACCTGTACCCTAAACCGTCCCGGTCTCCTAACCCTAACCCTAACCCTAACCCTAACCCTTACCCGAAGCCTTACCCTCACCCGTCCCCTAATCCTAACCCGTACGCTAACACTAACCCGTACCCTAACACATACGCTCACCCTAAACCGTTGTCGTACCCTAACCTGTACCCTAAACCGTCCCCGTCCCCTAAAGCTAACCCTAACCCTAACCCTAACCCTTACCCGAAGCCTTACCCTCACCCGTCCCCTAATCCTAACCCGTACGCTAACACTAACCCGTACCCTAACACGTACGCTCACCCTAAACCGTTGTCGTACCCTAACCTGTACCCTAAACCGTCCCCGTCCCCTAACCCTAACCCTAACCCTAACCCTAAACCTATCCCTTACCTGAAGCCTTATCCTCACCCGTCCCCTTATCTTAACCCTTACGCTAACACTAACCCGTACCCTAACACGTACGCTCACCCTAAACATTTGTCGTACCCTAACCTGTACCCTAAACCGTCCCCGTCCCCTAACCCTAACCCTAACCCTAACCCTTACCCGAAGCCTTACCCTCACCCGTCCCCTAATCCTAACCCGTACGCTAACACTAAACCGTACCCTAACACGTACGCTCACCCTAAACCGTTGTCGTACCCTAACCTGTACCCTAAACCGTCCCCATCCCCTAACCCTAACCCTAACCCTAACCCTTGCCCGAAGCCTTACCCTCACCCGTCCCCTACTCCTAACCCGTACGCTAACTCTAACCCGTACCCTAACACGTACGCTCACCCTAAACATTTGTCGTACCCTAACCTGTACCCTAAACCGGCCCCGTCCCCTAACCCTAACCCTAACCCTAACCCTTACCCGAAGCCTTACCCTCACCCGTCCCCTAATCCTAACCCGTACGCTAACACTAACCCGTACCATAAAACATACGCTCACCCTAAACCGTTGTCGTACCCTAAACTGTACCCTAAACCGTCCCCGTCCTCTAACCATAACCCTAACCCTAACCCTAACCTTAACCCTAACACTTACCCGAAGCCTTACCCTCACATGTCCCCTAATCCTAACCCGTACGCTAACACTAAACAGTACCCTAACACGTACGCTCACCCTAAACCGTTGTCGTACCCTAACCTGTACCCTAAACCGTCCCCATTCCCTAACCCTAAACCTAACCCTAACCCTAACCCTAACCCTTGCCCGAAGCCTTACCCTCACCCGTCCCCTAATCCTAACCCGTACGCTAACACTAACCCGTACCCTAACACGTACGCTCACCCTAAACCGTTTTCGTACACTAACCTGTACCCTAAACCGTCCCCGTCCCCTAACACTAACCCTGACCCTAACCCTAACAGTAACCCTTACCCGAAGCCTTACCCTCACCCGTCCCCTAATCTTAACCCGTACGCTAACACTAACCCATACCCTAACATGTACGCTCACCCTAAACCGTTGTCGTACCCTAACCTGTATCCTAAACCGTCCCCGTCCCCTAACCCTAACCCTAACCCTAACCCTAACCCTAACCCTTACCCGAGGCCTTACCCTCACCCGTCCCCTAATCCTAACCCATACGCTAACACTAACCCATACCCTAACACGTACGCTCACCCTAAACCGTTGCCGTACCCTAAACTTTACACTAAACCGTCCCCGTCCCCGTCCCCTAACCCTAACCCTAACCCTAACCCTAACCCTTACCCGAAGTCTTACCCTCACCCGTCCCCTAATCCTAACCCGTACGCTAACACTAACCCGTTCCCTAACAGGTACGCTTACCCTAAACTGTTGTCGTACCCTAACCTGTACCCTAAACCGTCCCCGTCCCCTAACCTTAACCCTAACCCTAACACTAACCCTAACCCTAACCCTTACCCGAAGCCTTACCCTCACCCGTCCCCTAATCCTAACCCGTACGCTAACACTAACCCATACCCTAACACGTACGCTCACCCTAAACCGTTGTCGTACCCTAACCTGTACCCTAAACCGTCCCCATCCCCTAACCCTAACCCTAACCCTAACCCTAACCCTAACACTTACCCGAGGCCTTACCCTCACCCGTCCCCTAATCCTAACACGTACGCTAACACTAACCCGTACCCTAACACGTACGCTCACCCTAAACCGTTGTTGTACCCTAACCTGTACCCTAAACCGTCCCCGTCCCCTAACCCTAACCCTAACCCTAACCCTAACCCTAACCCTTACCCGAGGCCTTACCCTCACCCGTCCCCTAATCCTAACCCGTACGCTAACACTAACCCGTACCCTAACACGTACGCTCACCCTAAACCGTTGTCGTACCCTAACCTGTACCCTAAACCATCACCGTCCCCGAACCCTAACCCTAAACCTAACCCTTACCCGAAGCCTTACCCTCACCCGTCCTCTAATCCTAACATGTACGCTAACACTAAACCGTACCCTAACACGTACGCTCACCCTAAACCATTGTCGTACCATAACCTGTACCCTAAACCGTCCCCGTCCCCTAACCCTAACACTAACCCTAACCCTAACCCTAACCCTTACCCGAAGCCTTACCCTCACCCGTCCCCTAATCCTAACCCGTACGCTAACTCTAACCCGTACCCTAACACGTACGCTCACCCTAAACCGTTGTCGTACCCTAACCTGTACCCTAAACCGTCCCCGTCCCCTAACCCTAACCCTAACCCTAACCCTAACCCTTACCCGAAGCCTTACCCTCACCCGTCCCCTAATCCTAACCCGTACGCTAAAACTAACCCGTACCCTAACACGTACGCTCACCCTAAACCGTTGTCGTACCCTAACCTGTACCCTAAACCGTCCCGGTCTCCTAACCCTAACCCTAACCCTAACCCTAACCCTTACCCGAAGCCTTACCCTTACCCGTCCCCTAATCCTAACCCGTACGCTAACACTAACCCGTACCCTAACACATACGCTCACCCTAAACTGTTGTCGTACCCTAACCTGTACCCTAAACCGTCCCCGTCCCCTAAAGCTAACCCTAACCCTAACCCTAACCCTTACCCGAAGCCTTACCCTCACCCGTCCCCTAATCCTAACCCGTACGCTAACACTAACCCGTACCCTAACACGTACGCTCACCCTAAACCGTTGTCGTACCCTAACCTGTACCCTAAACCGTCCCCGTCCCCTAACCATAACCCTAACCCTAACCCTAACCTTAACCCTAACTCTTACCCGAGGCTTTACCCTCACCCGTCCCCTAATCCTAACCCGTACGCTAACACTAACCCATACCCTAACACGTACGCTCACCCTAAACCGTTGTCGTACCCTAACCTGTACCCTAAACGGTCCCCGTCCCCTAACCCTAACCCTAACCCTAACCCTAACCCTAACCCTAACCCTTACCCGAGGCCTTACACTCACCCGTCCCCTAATCCTAACCCGTACGCTAACACTAACCCGTACCCTAACACGAACGCTCACACTAAACCGTTGTCGTACCCTAAACTGTACCCTAAACCGTCCCCGTTCCCTCACCCTAACACTAACCCTAACCCTAACCCTAACCCTTACACGAAGCCTTACCCTCACCCGTCCCCTAATCCTAACCCGTACGCTAACACTAACCCATAACCTAACACGTAAGCTCACCCTAAACCATTGTCGTACCCTAACCTGTACCCTAAACCATCCCCGTCCCCTAACCCTAACCCTAACCCTAACCCTAACCTTAACCCTTACCCAAAGCCTTACCCTCACCCGTCCCCTAATCCTGACCCATACGCTAACACTAACCCGTACCCGAACATGTACGCTCACCCTAAACCGTTGTCGTACCCTAACCTGTACGCTAAACCATTCCCGTCCCCGTCCCCGTCCCCTAACCCTAACCCTAACCCTAACCCTAACCCTTACCCGAAGCCTTACCCTCACCCGTCCCCTCATCCTAACCCGTACGCTAACACTAACCCGTACCCTAACACGTACGCTCACCCTAAACCGTTGTCGTACCCTAACCTGTACCCTAAACCGTCCCCGTCCCCGTCCAATAACCCAAAACCTAACCCTAACCCTAACCCTTACCCGAAGCCTTACCCTCACCCGTCCCCTAATCCTAACACGTACGCTAACACTAACCCGTACCCTAACACGTACGCTCACCCTAAACCGTTGTCGTACACTAACCTGTACCCTAAACCTTTCCCGTCCCCGTCCCCTAACCCTAACCCTAACCCTAACCCTAACCCTTACCCGAAGCCTTAACCTCATCCGTCCCCTAATCCTAACCCGTATGCTAACACTAACCCGTACCCTAACACGTACGCTCACCCTAAACCGTTGTCGTACCATAACCTGTACCCTAAACCGTCCCCTTCCCCTAACCCTAACCCTAACCCTAACCCTAACCTAACCCTAACCCTTACCCGAAGACTTACCCTCACCCGTCCCCTAATCCTAACCCGTACGCTAACACTAACCCGTACCCTAACACGTATGCTCACCCTAAACTGTTGTCGTACCCTAACCTGTACCCTAAACCGTCCCCGTCCCCGTCCCCGTCCCCTAACCCTAACCCTAACCCTAACACTAACCCTTACCCGAAGCCTTACCCTCACCCGTCCCCTAATCCTAACCCATACGCTAACACTAACCCGTACCCTAACACGTACGCTCACCCTAAACTGTCGTCGTACCCTAACCTGTACCCTAAACCGTTCCCGTCCCCTAACCCTAACACTAACCCTAACCCTAACCCTTACCCGAAGCCTTACCCTCACCCGTCCCCTAATCCTAACCCGTACGCTAACACTAACCCGTACCCTAACACGTACGCACACCCTAAAACGTTGTCGTACCCTAAACCGTCCCCGTCCCCGTCCCCTAACCCTAACCCTAAACCTAACCCTAACCCGAAGCCTTACACTCACCCGTCCCCTAATCCTAACCCGTACGCTAACACTAACCCGTACCCTAACACGTACGCTCACCCTAAACCGTTGCCATACCCTAACCTGTATCCTAAACCGTCCCCGTCCCCTAACCCTAACCCTAACCCTAACCCTAAACCTTACCGGAAGCCTTACCCTCACCCGTCCCCTAATCCTAACCCGTACGCTAACACTAACCCGTACCCTAACACGTACGCTCACCCTAATCCATTGTCGAACCCTAACCTGTACCCTAAACCGTTCCCGTCCCCTAACCCTAACACTAACCCTAACCCTAACCCTAACCCTTACCCGAAGCCTTACCCTCACCCGTCCCCTCATCCTAACCCGTACGCTAACACTAACCCGTACCCTAACACGTACGCTCACCCTAAACCGTTGTCGTACCCTAACCTGTACCCTAAACCGTCCCCGTCCCCGTCCCCTAAACCTAAACCTAACCCTAACCCTAACCCTTACCCGAAGCCTTACCCTCACCCGTCCCCTAATCCTAACCCGTACGCTAACACTAACCCGTACCCTAACACGTACGCTCACCCTAAACCGTTGTCGTACACTAACCTGTACCCTAAACCGTTCCCGTCCCCGTCCCCTAACCCTAACCCTAACCCTAACCCTAACCCTTACCCGAAGCCTTAACCTCACCCGTCCCCTAATCCTAACCCGTACTCTAACACTAACCCGTACCCTAACACGTACGCTCACCCTAAACCGTTGTCGTACCATAACCTGTACCCTAAACCGTCCCCGTCCCCTAACCCTAACCCTAACCTTAACCCTAACCCTAACCCTAACCCTTACCCGAAGCCTTACCCTCACCCGTCCCCTAATCCTAACCCGTACGCTAACACTAACCCGTACCCTAACACGTATGCTCACCCTAAACTGTTGTCGTACCCTAACCTGTACCCTAAACCGTCCCCGTCCCCTAACCCTAACCCTAACCCTAACCCTAACCCTTACCCGAAGCCTTACCCTCACACGTCCCCTAATCCTAACCCGTACGCTAACACTAACCCGTACCCTAACACGTACACTCACCCTAAACCGTTGTCGTACCCTAACCTGTACCCTAAACCGTCCCCGTCCCCTAACCCTAACCCTAACCCTAACCCTAACCCAAAGCCTTACCCTCACCCGTCCCCTAATCCTAACCCGTACGCGAACACTAATCCGTACCCTAACACGTACGCTCACCCTAAACCGTTGTCATACCCTAACCTGTACCCTAAACCGTCCCCGTCCCCTAACCCTAACCCTAACCCTAACCCTAACCCTTACCCGAAGCCTTACACTCACCCGTCCCCTAATCCTAACCCGTACGCTAACACTAACCCGTACCCTAACACGTGCGCTCACCCTAAACCGTTGTCGTACCCTAACCTGTACCCTAAACTGTCCCCGTCCCCTAACCCTAACCCTAACCCTAACCCTAACCCTAACCCTTACCCGAAGCCTTACCCTCACCCGTCCCCTAATCCTAACCCGTACGCTAACACTAAACCGTACCCTAACACGTACGCTCACCCTAAATCGTTGTCGTACCCTAACCTGTACCCTAAACCGTCCCCGTCCCCTAACCCTAACCCTAACCCTAACCCTAACCCTTACCCGAAGCCTTACCCTCACCCGTCCCCTAATCCTAACCCGTACGCTAAAACTAACCCGTACCCTAACACGTACGCTCACCCTAAACCGTTGTCGTACCCTAACCTGTACCCTAAACCGTCCCGGTCTCCTAACCCTAATCCTAACCCTAACCCTAACCCTTACCCGAAGCCTTACCCTCACCCGTCCCCTAATCCTAACCCGTACGCTAACACTAACCCGTACCCTAACACATACGCTCACCCTAAACCGTTGTCGTACCCTAACCTGTACCCTAAACCGTCCCCGTCCCCTAAAGCTAACCCTAACCCTAACCCTAACACTTACCCGAAGCCTTACCCTCACCCGTCCCCTAATCCTAACCCGTACGCTAACACTAACCCGTACCCTAACACGTACGCTCACCCTAAACCGTTGTCGTACCCTAACCTGTACCCTAAACCGTCCCCGTCCCCTAACCATAACCCTAACCCTAACCCTAACCTTAACCCTAACTCTTACCCGAGGCCTTACCCTCACCCGTCCCCTAATCCTAACCCGTACGCTAACACTAACCCATACCCTAACACGTACGCTCACCCTAAACCGTTGTCGTACCCTAACCTGTACCCTAAACGGTCCCTGTCCCCTAACCCTAACCCTAACCCTAACCCTAACCCTAACCCTAACCCTTACCCGAGGCCTTACACTCACCCGTCACCTAATCCTAACCCGTACGCTAACACTAACCCGTACCCTAACACGAACGCTCACCCTAAACCATTGTCGTACCCTAAACTGTACCCTAAACCGTCCCCGTCCCCTCACCCTAACACTAACCCTAACCCTAACACTAACCCTTACACGAAGCCTTACCCTCACCCGTCCCCTAATCCTAACCCGTACGCTAACACTAACCCATAACCTAACACGTAAGCTCACCCTAAACCATTGTCGTACCCTAACCTGTACCCTAAACCATCCCCGTCCCCTAACCCTAACCCTAACCCTAACCCTAACCTTAACCCTTACCCAAAGCCTTACCCTCACCCGTCCCCTAATCCTGACCCATACGCTAACACTAACCCGTACCCGAACACGTACGCTTACCCTAAACCGTTGTCGTACCCTAACATGTACGCTAAACCATCCCCGTCCCCGTCCCCGTCCCCTAACCCTAACCCTAACCCTAACCCTTACCCGAAGCCTTACACTCACCCGTCCCCTAATCCTAACCCGTACGCTAACACTAACCCGTACCCTAACACGTGCGCTCACCCTAAACCGTTGTCGTACCCTAACCTGTACCCTAAACTGTCCCCGTCCCCTAACCCTAACCCTAACCCTAACCCTAACCCTAACCCTTACCCGAAGCCTTACCCTCACCCGTCCCCTAATCCTAACCCGTACGCTAACACTAACCCGTACCCTAACACGTACGCTCACCCTAAACCGTTGTCGTACCCTAACCTGTACCCTAAACCGTTCCGGTCCCCTAACCCTAACCCTAACCCTAACCCTTACCCGAAGCCTTACCCTCACCCGTCCCCTAATCCTAACCCGTACGCTAACACTAACCCGTACCCTAACACGTACGCTCACCCTAAACCGTTGTCGTACCCTAACCTGTACCCTAAACCGTCCCCGTCCTCTAACCCTAACCCTAACCCTAACCCTAACCCTAACACTTACCCGAAGCCTTACCCTCACCCGTCCCCTAATCCTAACCCGTACGCTAACACTAACCCGTACCCTAACACGTACGCTCACCCTAAACCGTTGTCGTACCCTAACCTGTACCCTAAACCGTCCCCGTCCCCTAACCCTAACCCTAACCCTAACCCTAAACCTATCCCTTACCTGAAGCCTTACCCTCACCCGTCCCCTTATCCTAACCCTTACGCTAACACTAACCCGTACCCTAACACGTACGCTCACCCTAAACATTTGTCGTACCCTAACCTGTACCCTAAACCGTCCCCGTCCCCTAACCCTAACCCTAACCCTAACCCTTACCCGAAGCCTTACCCTCACCCGTCCCCTAATGCTAACCCGTACGCTAACACTAAACCTTACCCTAACACGTACGCTCACCCTAAACCGTTGTCGTACCCTAACCTGTACCCTAAACCGTCCCCGTCCCCTAAACCTAACCCTAAACCTAACCCTAACCCTTGCCCGAAGCCTTACCCTCACCCGTCCCCTAATCCTAACCCGTACGCTAACTCTAACCCGTACACTAACACGTACGCTCACCCTAAACCGTTGTCGTACCCTAACCTGTACCCTAAACCGTCCCCGTCCCCTAACCCTAACCCTAACCCTAACCCTAACCCTAACCCTAACCCTTACCCGAAGCCTTACCCTCACCCGTCCCCTAATCCTAACCCGTACGCTAACACTAACCCATACCCTAACACGTACGCTCACCCTAAAACGTTGTCGTACCCTAACCTGTACCCTAAACCGTCCCGGTCCCCTAACCCTAACCCTAACCCTAACCCTAACCCTAACACTTACCCGAAGCCTTACCCTCACCCGTCCCCTAATCCTAACCCGTACGCTAACACTAACCCGTACCCTAACACGTACGCTCACCCTAAACCGTTGTCGTACCCTAACCTGTACCCTAAACCGTCCCCGTCCCCTAAAGCTAACCCTAACCCTAACCCTAACCCTTACCCGAAGCCTTACCCTCACCCGTCCCCTAATCCTAACCCGTACGCTAACACTAACCCGTACCCTAACACGTACCTTCACCCTAATCCGTTGTCGTACCCTAACCTGTACCCTAAACCGGCCCCGTCCCCTAACCCTAACCCTAACCCTAACCCTTACCCGAAGCCTTACCCTCACCCGTGCCCGAATCCTAACCCATACGCTAACACTAACCCGTACCCTAACAAGTATGCTCACCCTAAACCGTTGTCGTACCCTAACCTGTACCCTAAACCGTCCCCGCCCCCTAACCCTAACCCTAACCCTAACCCTAACCCTTACCCGAAGCCTTACCCTCACCCGTCCCCTAATCCTAAACCGTACGCTAACACTAACCCGTACCATAACACGTACGCTCACCCTAAACCGTTGTCGTACCCTAACCTGTACCCTAAACCGTCCCCGTCCTCTAACCATAACCCTAACCCTAACCCTAACCTTAACCCTAACACTTACCCGAAGCCTTACCCTCACCCGTCCCCTAATCCTAACCCGTACGCTAACACTAACCCATACCCTAACACGTACGCTCACCCTAAACCGTTGTCGTGCCTAACCTGTAACCTAAACCGTCCCCGACCCCGTCCCCTAACCCTAACCCTAACCCTAACCCTTACCCGAAGCCTTACCCTCACCCGTCCCCTAATCCTAACCCGTACGCTAACACTAACCCGTACCCTAACACGTATGCTCACCCTAAACTGTTGTCGTACCCTAACCTGTACCCTAAACCGTCCCCGTCCCCTAACCCTAACCCTAAACCTAATCCTAACCCTTACCCGAAGCCTTACCCTCACACGTCCCCTAATCCTAACCCGTACGCTAACACTAACCCGTACCCTAACACGTACACTCACACTAAATCGTTGTCGTACCCTAACCTGTACCCTAAACCGTCCCCGTCCCCTCCCCCTAACCCTAACCCTAACCCTAACCCTAACCCTAACCCGAAGCCTTACCCTCACCCGTCCCCTAATCCTAACCCGTACGCTAACACTAATCCATACCCTAACACGTACGCTCACCCTAAACCGTTGTCATACCCTAACCTGTACCCTAAACCGTCCCCGTCCCCTAACCCTAACCCTAACCCTTACCCGAAGCCTTACCCTCACCCGTCCCCTAATCCTAACCCATACGCTAACACTAACCCGTACCCTAATACGTACGCTCACCCTAAACCGTTGTCGTAACCTAACCTGTACCCTAAACCTTCCCCGTCCCCGTCCCCTAACCCTAACCCTAACCCTAACACTAACCCTTACCCGAAGCCTTACCCTCACCCGTCCCCTAATCCTAACCCGTACGCTAACACTAACCCGTACCCTAACACGTACGCTCACCCTAAACCGTTGTCGTACACTAACCTGTACCCTAAATCGTCCCCGTCGCCTAACCCTAACCCTAACCCTAACCCTAACCCTAACACTTCCCCGAGGCCTTACCCACACCCGTCCACTAATCCTAACCCGTACGCTAACACTAACCCGTACCCTAACACGTACGCTCACCCTAAACCGTTGTCGTACCCTAACCTGTACCCTAAAGAGTCCCCGTCCGCTAACCCTAACCCTAACCCTAACCCTAACCCTAACCCTAACCCTTACCCGAAGCCTTACCCTCACCTGTCCCCTAATCCTAACCCGTACAGTAACACTAACCCGTACCCTAACACGTACGCTCACCCTAAACCGTTATCGTACCCTAACCTGTACCCTAAACCGTCCCCGTCCCCTAACCATAACCCTAACCCTAACCCTAACCCTAACCCTAACCCTTACCCGAAGCCTTACTCTCACCCGTCCCCTAATCCTTACCCGTACGCTAACACTAACCCATACCCTAACACGTAAGCTCACCCTAAACCGGTGTCGTACCCTAACCTGTACCCTAAACCGACCCCGTCCCCTAACCCTAACCCTAACCCTAACCCTAACCTTAACCCTTACCCAAAGCCTTAACCTCACCCGTCCCCTAATCCTGACCCATACGCTAACACTAACCCGTACCCTAACACGTACGCTCACCCTAAACCGTTGTCGTACCCTAACCTATACCCTAAACCATCCCCGTCCCCGTCCCCGTCCCCTAACCCTAACCCTAACCCTAACCCTTACCCGAAGCCTTAACCTCACCCGTCCCCTAATCCTAACCCGTACGCTAACACTAACCCGTACCCTAACACGTACGCTCACCCTAAACCATTGTCGTACCCTAACCTGTACCCTAAACCGTCCCCGTCCCCTAACCCTAACCCTAACCCTAACCCTAACCCTAACCCTTACCCGAAGCCTTACCCTCACCCGTCCCCTAATCCTAACCCGTACGCTAACACTAACCCGTACCCTAACACGTACGCTCACCCTAAACCGTTGTCGTACCCTAACCTGTACCCTAAACCGTCCCCGTCCCCTAACCCTAACCCTAACCCTAACCCTAAACCTATCCCTTACCTGAAGCCTTATCCTCACCCGTCCCCTTACCCTAACCCTTACGCTAACACTAACCCGTACCCTAACACGTACGCTCACCCTAAACATTTGTCGTACCCTAACCTGTACCCTAAACCGTCCCCGTCCCCTAACCCTAACCCTAACCCTAACCCTTACCCGAAGCCTTACCCTCACCCGTCCCCTAATCCTAACCCGTACGCTAACACTAAACCGTACCCTAACACGTACGCTCACCCTAAACCGTTGTCGTACCCTAACCTGTACCCTAAACCGTCCCCGTCCCCTAACCCTAACCCTAACCCTAACCCTAACCCTTGCCCGAAGCCTTACCCTCACCCGTCCCCTAATCCTAACCCGTACGCTAACTCTAACCCGTACCCTAACACGTACGCTCACCCTAAACCGTTGTCGTACCCTAACCTGTACCCTAAACCGTCCCCGTCCACTAACCCTAACCCTAACCCTAACCCTAACCCTTACCCGAAGCCTTACCCTCACCCGTCCCCTAATCCTAACCCGTACGCTAACACTAACCCGTACCCTAACACGTACGCTCACCCTAAACCGTTGTCGTACCCTAACCTGTACCCTAAACCGTCCCGGTCCCCTAACCCTAACCCTAACCCTAACCCTAACCCTAACACTTACCCGAAGCCTTACCCTCACCCGTCCCCTAATCCTAAACCGTACGCTAACACTAACCAGTACCCTAACACGTACGCTCACCCTAAACCGTTGTCGTACCCTAACCTGTACCCTAAACCGTCCCCGTCCCCTAAAGCTAACCCTAACCCTAACCCTAACCCTTACCCGAAGCCTAACCTTCACCCGTCCCCTAATCCTAACCCGTACGCTAACACTAACCCGTACCCTAACACGTACCTTCACCCTAAACCGTTGTCGTACCCTAACCTGTACCTTAAACCGGCCCCGTCCCCTAACCCTAACCCTAACCCTAACCCTTACCCGAAGCCTTACACTCACCCGTCCCCTAATCCTAACCCGTACGCTAACACTAACCCGTACCATAAAACATACGCTCACACTAAACCGTTGTCGTACCCTAACCTGTACCCTAAACCGTCCCCGTCCTCTAACCATAACCCTAACCCTAACCCTAACCTTAACCCTAACCCTTACCCGAAGCCTTACCCTCACCTGTCCCCTAATCCTAACCCGTACGCTAACACTAACCCGTACCCTAACACGTACGCTCACCCTAAACCGTTGTCGTACCCTAACCTGTACCCTAAACCGTCCCCATTCCCTAACCCTAACCCTAACCCTAACCCTAACCCTAACCCTTGCCCGAAGCCTTACCCTCACCCGTCCCCTAATCCTAACCCGTACGCTAACACTAACCCGTACCCTAACACGTACGCTCACCCTAAACCGTTTTCGTACACTAACCTGTACCCTAAACCGTCCCCGTCCCCTAACACTAACCCTGACCCTAACCCTAACAGTAACCCTTACCCGAAGCCTTACCCTCACCCGTCCCCTAATCTTAACCCGTACGCTAACACTAACCCATACCCTAACATGTACGCTCACCCTAAACCGTTGTCGTACCCTAACCTGTATCCTAAACCGTCCCCGTCCCCTAACCCTAACCCTAACCCTAACCCTAACCCTAACCCTTACCCGAAGCCTTACCCTCACCCGTCCCCTAATCCTAACCCGTACGCTAACACTAACCCATACCCTAACACGTACGCTCACCCTAAACCGTTGCCGTACCCTAAACTTTACACTAAACGGTCCCCATCCCCGTCCCCGTCCCCTAACCCTAACCCTAACCCTAACCCTTACCCGAAGTCTTACCCTCACCCGTCCCCTAATCCTAACCCGTACGCTAACACTAACCCGTTCCCTAACACGTACGCTTACCCTAAACTTTTGTCGTACCCTAACCTGTACCCTAAACCGTCCCCGTCCCCTAACCTTAACCCTAACCCTAACACTAACCCTAACCCTAACCCTTACCCGAAGCCTTACCCTCACCCGTCCCCTAATCCTAACCCGTATGCTAACACTAACCCATACCCTAACACGTACGCTCACCCTAAACCGTTGTCGTACCCTAACCTGTACCCTAAACCGTCCCCATCCCCTAACCCTAACCCTAACCCTAACCCTAACCCTAACCCTTACCCGAGGCCTTACCCTCACCCGTCCCCTAATCCTAACACGTACGCTAACACTAACCCGTACCCTAACACGTACGCTCACCCTAAAGCGTTGTCGTACCCTAACCTGTACCCTAAACCGTCCCCGTCCCCTAACCCTAACCCTAACCCTAACCCTAACCCTAACCCTTACCCGAGGCCTTACCCTCACCCGTCCCCTAATCCTAACCCGTACGCTAACACTAACCCGTACCCTAACACGTACGCTCACCCTAAACCGTTGTCGTACCCTAACCTGTACCCTAAACCATCCCCGTCCCCGAACCCTAACCCTAACCCTAACCCTTACCCGAAGCCTTACCCTCACCCGTCCTCTAATCCTAACATGTACGCTAACACTAAACCGTACCCTAACACGTACGCTCACCCTAAACCGTTGTCGTACCATAACCTGTACCCTAAACCGTCCCCGTCCCCTAACCCTAACACTAACCCTAACCCTAACCCTAACCCTTACCCGAAGCCTTACCCTCACCCGTCCCCTAATCCTAACCCGTACGCTAACTCTAACCCGTACCCTAACACGTACGCTCACCCTAAACCGTTGTCGTACCCTAACCTGTACCCTAAACCGTCCCCGTCCCCTAACCCTAACCCTAACCCTAACCCTAACCCTTACCCGAAGCCTTACCCTCACCCGTCCCCTAATCCTAACCTGTACGCTAAAACTAACCCGTACCCTAACACGTACGCTCACCCTAAACCGTTGTCGTACCCTAACCTGTACCCTAAACCGTCCCGGTCTCCTAACCCTAACCCTAACCCTAACCCTAACCCTTACCCGAAGCCTTACCCTCACCCGTCCCCTAATCCTAACCCGTACGCTAACACTAACCCGTACCCTAACACATACGCTCACCCTAAACCGTTGTCGTACCCTAACCTGTACCCTAAACCGTCCCCGTCCCCTAAAGCTAACCCTAACCCTAACCCTAACCCTTACCCGAAGCCTTACCCTCACCCGTCCCCTAATCCTAACCCGTACGCTAACACTAACCCGTACCCTAACACGTACGCTCACCCTAAACCGTTGTCGTACCCTAACCTGTACCCTAAACCGTCCCCGTCCCCTAACCCTAACCCTAACCCTAACCCTAAACCTATCCCTTACCTGAAGCCTTATCCTCACCCGTCCCCTTATCTTAACCCTTACGCTAACACTAACCCGTACCCTAACACGTACGCTCACCCTAAACATTTGTCGTACCCTAACCTGTACCCTAAACCGTCCCCGTCCCCTAACCCTAACCCTAACCCTAACCCTTACCCGAAGCCTTAACCTCACCCGTCCCCTAATCCTAACCCGTACGCTAACACTAAACCGTACCCTAACACGTACGCTCACCCTAAACCGTTGTCGTACCCTAACCTGTACCCTAAACCGTCCCCATCCCCTAACCCTAACCCTAACCCTAACCCTTGCCCGAAGCCTTACCCTCACCCGTCCCCTACTCCTAACCCGTACGCTAACTCTAACCCGTACCCTAACACGTACGCTCACCCTAAACATTTGTCGTACCCTAACCTGTACCCTAAACCGGCCCCGTCCCCTAACCCTAACCCTAACCCTAACCCTTACCCGAAGCCTTACCCTCACCCGTCCCCTAATCCTAACCCGTACGCTAACACTAACCCGTACCATAAAACATACGCTCACCCTAAACCGTTGTCGTACCCTAAACTGTACCCTAAACCGTCCCCGTCCTCTAACCATAACCCTAACCCTAACCCTAACCTTAACCCTAACACTTACCCGAAGCCTTACCTTCACATGTCCCCTAATCCTAACCCGTACGCTAACACTAAACAGTACCCTAACACGTACGCTCACCCTAAACCGTTGTCGTACCCTAACCTGTACCCTAAACCGTCCCCATTCCCTAACCCTAAACCTAACCCTAACCCTAACCCTAACCCTTGCCCGAAGCCTTACCCTCACCCGTCCCCTAATCCTAACCCGTACGCTAACACTAACCCGTACCCTAACACGTACGCTCACCCTAAACCGTTTTCGTACACTAACCTGTACCCTAAACCGTCCCCGTCCCCTAACACTAACCCTGACCCTAACCCTAACAGTAACCCTTACCCGAAGCCTTACCCTCACCCGTCCCCTAATCTTAACCCGTACGCTAACACTAACCCATACCCTAACATGTACGCTCACCCTAAACCGTTGTCGTACCCTAACCTGTATCCTAAACCGTCCCCGTCCCCTAACCCTAACCCTAACCCTAACCCTAACCCTAACCCTTACCCGAGGCCTTACCCTCACCCGTCCCCTAATCCTAACCCATACGCTAACACTAACCCATACCCTAACACGTACGCTCACCCTAAACCGTTGCCGTACCCTAAACTTTACACTAAACCGTCCCCGTCCCCGTCCCCTAACCCTAACCCTAACCCTAACCCTAACCCTTACCCGAAGTCTTACCCTCACCCGTCCCCTAATCCTAACCCGTACGCTAACACTAACCCGTTCCCTAACACGTACGCTTACCCTAAACTGTTGTCGTACCCTAACCTGTACCCTAAACCGTCCCCGTCCCCTAACCTTAACCCTAACCCTAACACTAACCCTAACCCTAACCCTTACCCGAAGCCTTACCCTCACCCGTCCCCTAATCCTAACCCGTACGCTAACACTAACCCATACCCTAACACGTACGCTCACCCTAAACCGTTGTCGTACCCTAACCTGTACCCTAAACCGTCCCCATCCCCTAACCCTAACCCTAACCCTAACCCTAACCCTAACACTTACCCGAGGCCTTACCCTCACCCGTCCCCTAATCCTAACACGTACGCTAACACTAACCCGTACCCTAACACGTACGCTCACCCTAAACCGTTGTCGTACCCTAACCTGTACCCTAAACCGTCCCCGTCCCCTAACCCTAACCCTAACCCTAACCCTAACCCTAACCCTTACCCGAGGCCTTACCCTCACCCGTCCCCTAATCCTAACCCGTACGCTAACACTAACCCGTACCCTAACACGTACGCTCACCCTAAACCGTTGTCGTACCCTAACCTGTACCCTAAACCATCACCGTCCCCGAACCCTAACCCTAAACCTAACCCTTACCCGAAGCCTTACCCTCACCCGTCCTCTAATCCTAACATGTACGCTAACACTAAACCGTACCCTAACACGTACGCTCACCCTAAACCATTGTCGTACCATAACCTGTACCCTAAACCGTCCCCGTCCCCTAACCCTAACACTAACCCTAACCCTAACCCTAACCCTTACCCGAAGCCTTACCCTCACCCGTCCCCTAATCCTAACCCGTACGCTAACTCTAACCCGTACCCTAACACGTACGCTCACCCTAAACCGTTGTCGTACCCTAACCTGTACCCTAAACCGTCCCCGTCCCCTAACCCTAACCCTAACCCTAACCCTAACCCTTACCCGAAGCCTTACCCTCACCCGTCCCCTAATCCTAACCCGTACGCTAAAACTAACCCGTACCCTAACACGTACGCTCACCCTAAACCGTTGTCGTACCCTAACCTGTACCCTAAACCGTCCCGGTCTCCTAACCCTAACCCTAACCCTAACCCTAACCCTTACCCGAAGCCTTACCCTTACCCGTCCCCTAATCCTAACCCGTACGCTAACACTAACCCGTACCCTAACACATACGCTCACCCTAAACCGTTGTCGTACCCTAACCTGTACCCTAAACCGTCCCCGTCCCCTAAAGCTAACCCTAACCCTAACCCTAACCCTTACCCGAAGCCTTACCCTCACCCGTCCCCTAATCCTAACCCGTACGCTAACACTAACCCGTACCCTAACACGTACGCTCACCCTAAACCGTTGTCGTACCCTAACCTGTACCCTAAACCGTCCCCGTCCCCTAACCATAACCCTAACCCTAACCCTAACCTTAACCCTAACTCTTACCCGAGGCTTTACCCTCACCCGTCCCCTAATCCTAACCCGTACGCTAACACTAACCCATACCCTAACACGTACGCTCACCCTAAACCGTTGTCGTACCCTAACCTGTACCCTAAACGGTCCCCGTCCCCTAACCCTAACCCTAACCCTAACCCTAACCCTAACCCTAACCCTTACCCGAGGCCTTACACTCACCCGTCCCCTAATCCTAACCCGTACGCTAACACTAACCCGTACCCTAACACGAACGCTCACACTAAACCGTTGTCGTACCCTAAACTGTACCCTAAACCGTCCCCGTTCCCTCACCCTAACACTAACCCTAACCCTAACCCTAACCCTTACACGAAGCCTTACCCTCACCCGTCCCCTAATCCTAACCCGTACGCTAACACTAACCCATAACCTAACACGTAAGCTCACCCTAAACCATTGTCGTACCCTAACCTGTACCCTAAACCATCCCCGTCCCCTAACCCTAACCCTAACCCTAACCCTAACCTTAACCCTTACCCAAAGCCTTACCCTCACCCGTCCCCTAATCCTGACCCATACGCTAACACTAACCCGTACCCGAACACGTACGCTCACCCTAAACCGTTGTCGTACCCTAACCTGTACGCTAAACCATTCCCGTCCCCGTCCCCGTCCCCTAACCCTAACCCTAACCCTAACCCTAACCCTTACCCGAAGCCTTACCCTCACCCGTCCCCTCATCCTAACCCGTACGCTAACACTAACCCGTACCCTAACACGTACGCTCACCCTAAACCGTTGTCGTACCCTAACCTGTACCCTAAACCGTCCCCGTCCCCGTCCAATAACCCTAAACCTAACCCTAACCCTAACCCTTACCCGAAGCCTTACCCTCACCCGTCCCCTAATCCTAACACGTACGCTAACACTAACCCGTACCCTAACACGTACGCTCACCCTAAACCGTTGTCGTACACTAACCTGTACCCTAAACCTTTCCCGTCCCCGTCTCCTAACCCTAACCCTAACCCTAACCCTAACCCTTACCCGAAGCCTTAACCTCATCCGTCCCCTAATCCTAACCCGTATGCTAACACTAACCCGTACCCTAACACGTACGCTCACCCTAAACCGTTGTCGTACCATAACCTGTACCCTAAACCGTCCCCGTCCCCTAACCCTAACCCTAACCCTAACCCTAACCTAACCCTAACCCTTACCCGAAGACTTACCCTCACCCGTCCCCTAATCCTAACCCGTACGCTAACACTAACCCGTACCCTAACACGTATGCTCACCCTAAACTGTTGTCGTACCCTAACCTGTACCCTAAACCGTCCCCGTCCCCGTCCCCGTCCCCTAACCCTAACCCTAACCCTAACACTAACCCTTACCCGAAGCCTTACCCTCACCCGTCCCCTAATCCTAACCCATACGCTAACACTAACCCGTACCCTAACACGTACGCTCACCCTAAACTGTCGTCGTACCCTAACCTGTACCCTAAACCGTTCCCGTCCCCTAACCCTAACACTAACCCTAACCCTAACCCTTACCCGAAGCCTTACCCTCACCCGTCCCCTAATCCTAACCCGTACGCTAACACTAACCCGTACCCTAACACGTACGCACACCCTAAAACGTTGTCGTACCCTAAACCGTCCCCGTCCCCGTCCCCTAACCCTAACCCTAAACCTAACCCTAACCCGAAGCCTTACACTCACCCGTCCCCTAATCCTAACCCGTACGCTAACACTAACCCGTACCCTAACACGTACGCTCACCCTAAACCGTTGCCATACCCTAACCTGTATCCTAAACCGTCCCCGTCCCCTAACCCTAACCCTAACCCTAACCCTAAACCTTACCGGAAGCCTTACCCTCACCCGTCCCCTAATCCTAACCCGTACGCTAACACTAACCCGTACCCTAACACGTACGCTCACCCTAATCCATTGTCGAACCCTAACCTGTACCCTAAACCGTTCCCGTCCCCTAACCCTAACACTAACCCTAACCCTAACCCTAACCCTTACCCGAAGCCTTACCCTCACCCGTCCCCTCATCCTAACCCGTACGCTAACACTAACCCGTACCCTAACACGTACGCTCACCCTAAACCGTTGTCGTACCCTAACCTGTACCCTAAACCGTCCCCGTCCCCGTCCCCTAAACCTAAACCTAACCCTAACCCTAACCCTTACCCGAAGCCTTACCCTCACCCGTCCCCTAATCCTAACCCGTACGCTAACACTAACCCGTACCCTAACACGTACGCTCACCCTAAACCGTTGTCGTACACTAACCTGTACCCTAAACCGTTCCCGTCCCCGTCCCCTAACCCTAACCCTAACCCTAACCCTAACCCTTACCCGAAGCCTTAACCTCACCCGTCCCCTAATCCTAACCCGTACTCTAACACTAACCCGTACCCTAACACGTACGCTCACCCTAAACCGTTGTCGTACCATAACCTGTACCCTAAACCGTCCCCGTCCCCTAACCCTAACCCTAACCTTAACCCTAACCCTAACCCTAACCCTTACCCGAAGCCTTACCCTCACCCGTCCCCTAATCCTAACCCGTACGCTAACACTAACCCGTACCCTAACACGTATGCTCACCCTAAACTGTTGTCGTACCCTAACCTGTACCCTAAACCGTCCCCGTCCCCTAACCCTAACCCTAACCCTAACCCTAACCCTTACCCGAAGCCTTACCCTCACACGTCCCCTAATCCTAACCCGTACGCTAACACTAACCCGTACCCTAACACGTACACTCACCCTAAACCGTTGTCGTACCCTAACCTGTACCCTAAACCGTCCCCGTCCCCTAACCCTAACCCTAACCCTAACCCTAACCCAAAGCCTTACCCTCACCCGTCCCCTAATCCTAACCCGTACGCGAACACTAATCCGTACCCTAACACGTACGCTCACCCTAAACCGTTGTCATACCCTAACCTGTACCCTAAACCGTCCCCGTCCCCTAACCCTAACCCTAACCCTAACCCTAACCCTTACCCGAAGCCTTACACTCACCCGTCCCCTAATCCTAACCCGTACGCTAACACTAACCCGTACTCTAACACGTGCGCTCACCCTAAACCGTTGTCGTACCCTAACCTGTACCCTAAACTGTCCCCGTCCCCTAACCCTAACCCTAACCCTAACCCTAACCCTAACCCTTACCCGAAGCCTTACCCTCACCCGTCCCCTAATCCTAACCCGTACGCTAACACTAAACCGTACCCTAACACGTACGCTCACCCTAAATCGTTGTCGTACCCTAACCTGTACCCTAAACCGTCCCCGTCCCCTAACCCTAACCCTAACCCTAACCCTAACCCTTACCCGAAGCCTTACCCTCACCCGTCCCCTAATCCTAACCCGTACGCTAAAACTAACCCGTACCCTAACACGTACGCTCACCCTAAACCGTTGTCGTACCCTAACCTGTACCCTAAACCGTCCCGGTCTCCTAACCCTAATCCTAACCCTAACCCTAACCCTTACCCGAAGCCTTACCCTCACCCGTCCCCTAATCCTAACCCGTACGCTAACACTAACCCGTACCCTAACACATACGCTCACCCTAAACCGTTGTCGTACCCTAACCTGTACCCTAAACCGTCCCCGTCCCCTAAAGCTAACCCTAACCCTAACCCTAACACTTACCCGAAGCCTTACCCTCACCCGTCCCCTAATCCTAACCCGTACGCTAACACTAACCCGTACCCTAACACGTACGCTCACCCTAAACCGTTGTCGTACCCTAACCTGTACCCTAAACCGTCCCCGTCCCCTAACCATAACCCTAACCCTAACCCTAACCTTAACCCTAACTCTTACCCGAGGCCTTACCCTCACCCGTCCCCTAATCCTAACCCGTACGCTAACACTAACCCATACCCTAACACGTACGCTCACCCTAAACCGTTGTCGTACCCTAACCTGTTCCCTAAACGGTCCCTGTCCCCTAACCCTAACCCTAACCCTAACCCTAACCCTAACCCTAACCCTTACCCGAGGCCTTACACTCACCCGTCACCTAATCCTAACCCGTACGCTAACACTAACCCGTACCCTAACACGAACGCTCACCCTAAACCATTGTCGTACCCTAAACTGTACCCTAAACCGTCCCCGTCCCCTCACCCTAACACTAACCCTAACCCTAACACTAACCCTTACACGAAGCCTTACCCTCACCCGTCCCCTAATCCTAACCCGTACGCTAACACTAACCCATAACCTAACACGTAAGCTCACCCTAAACCATTGTCGTACCCTAACCTGTACCCTAAACCATCCCCGTCCCCTAACCCTAACCCTAACCCTAACCCTAACCTTAACCCTTACCCAAAGCCTTACCCTCACCCGTCCCCTAATCCTGACCCATACGCTAACACTAACCCGTACCCGAACACGTACGCTTACCCTAAACCGTTGTCGTACCCTAACATGTACGCTAAACCATCCCCGTCCCCGTCCCCGTCCCCTAACCCTAACCCTAACCCTAACCCTTACCCGAAGCCTTACACTCACCCGTCCCCTAATCCTAACCCGTACGCTAACACTAACCCGTACCCTAACACGTGCGCTCACCCTAAACCGTTGTCGTACCCTAACCTGTACCCTAAACTGTCCCCGTCCCCTAACCCTAACCCTAACCCTAACCCTAACCCTAACCCTTACCCGAAGCCTTACCCTCACCCGTCCCCTAATCCTAACCCGTACGCTAACACTAACCCGTACCCTAACACGTACGCTCACCCTAAACCGTTGTCGTACCCTAACCTGTACCCTAAACCGTTCCGGTCCCCTAACCCTAACCCTAACCCTAACCCTTACCCGAAGCCTTACCCTCACCCGTCCCCTAATCCTAACCCGTACGCTAACACTAACCCGTACCCTAACACGTACGCTCACCCTAAACCGTTGTCGTACCCTAACCTGTACCCTAAACCGTCCCCGTCCTCTAACCCTAACCCTAACCCTAACCCTAACCCTAACACTTACCCGAAGCCTTACCCTCACCCGTCCCCTAATCCTAACCCGTACGCTAACACTAACCCGTACCCTAACACGTACGCTCACCCTAAACCGTTGTCGTAACCTAACCTGTACCCTAAACCGTCCCCGTCCCCGTCCCCTAACCCTAACCCTAACCCTAACACTAACCCTTACCCGAAGCCTTACCCTCACCCGTCCCCTAATCCTAACCCGTACGCTAACACTAACCCGTACCCTAACACGTATGCTCACCCTAAACCGTTGTCGTACCCTAACCCGTACCCTAAACTGTCCCCGTCGCCTAACCCTAACCCTAACCCTAACCCTAACCCTAACCCTTACCCGAAGCCTTACCCTCACCCGTCACCTAATCCTAACCCGTACGCTAACACTAACCCGTACCCTAACACGTACGCTCACCCTAAACCGTTGTCGTACCCTAACCTGTACCCTAAATCGTCCCCGTCCCCTAACCATAACCCTAACCCTAACCCTAACCCTAACCCTTACCCTAGGCCTTACTCTCACCCGTCCCCTAATCCTAACCCGTACGCTAACACTAACCCGTACCCTAACACGTACGCTCACACTAAACCGTTGTCGTACACTAACCTGTACCCTAAACCGTCCCCGTCCCCGTCCCCTAACCCTAACCCTAACCCTAAACCTTACCCGAAGCCTTACCCTCACCCGTCCCCTAATCCTAACCCGTACGCGAACACTAACCCATACCCTAACACGTAAGCTCACCCTAAACCGTTGTCGTACCCTAACCTGTACCCTAAACCGTCCCCGTCCCCTAACCCTAACCCTAACCCTAACCCTAACCTTAAACCTTACCCAAAGCCTTACCCTCACCCGTCCCCTAATCCTGACCCATACGCTAACACTAACACGTACCCTAACACGTACCCTCACCCTAAACCGTTCTCGTACCCTAACCTGTACCCTAAACCATCCCCGTCCCCGTCCCCGTCCCCTAACCCTAACCCTTACCCGAAGCCTTACCCTCACCCGTCCCCTAATCTTAACCCGTACGCTAACACTAACCCGTACCCTAACACGTACGCTCACCCTAAACCGTTGTCTTACCCTAACCTGTACCCTAAACCGTCACCGTACCCGTCCCCTAACCCTAACCCTAACCCTAACCCTAACCCTTACCCGAAGCCTTACCCTCACACGTCCCCTAATCCTAACCCGTACGCTAACACTAACCCGTACCCTAACACGTACGCTCATCCTAAACCGTTGTCGTACCATAACCTGTACCCTAAACCGTCCCCGTCCCCTAACCCTAAACATAATCCTAACCCTAACCCTAACCCTAACCCTTACCCGAAGCCTTACCCTCACCCGTCCCCTAATCCTAACCCGTACGCTAACACTAACCCGTACCCTAACACGTACGCTCCCCCTAAACCGTCGTCGTACCCTAACCTGTACCCTAAACCGTCCCCGTCCCCTAACCCTAACCCTAACCCTAACCCTAACCCTTACCCGAAGCCTTACCCTCACCCGTCCCCTAATCCTAACCCGTACGCTAACACTAACCCGTACCCTAACACGTACGCTCACCCTAAACCGTTGTCGTACCCTAAACCGTCCCCGTCCCCGTCCCCGTCCCCTAACCCTAACCCTAACCCTAACCCTTACCCGAATGCTTACCCTCACCCGTCCCCTAATCCTAACCCGTACGCTAACACTAACCCATACCCTAACACATACGCTCACCCTAAACCGTTGTCATACCCTAACCTGTACCCTAAACCGTCCCCGTCCCCTAACCCTAACCCTAACCCTAACCCTTACCCGAAGCCTTACCCTCACCCGTCAACTAATCCTAACCCGTACGCTAACACTAACCCGTACCCTAACACGTACGCTCACCCTAATCCATTGTCGAACCCTAACCTGTACCCTAAACCGTTCCCGTCCCCTAACCCTAACCCTAACCCTAACCCTAACCCTTACCAGAAGCCTTACACTCACCCGTCCCCTCATCCTAACCCGTACGCTAACACTAACCCGTACCCTAACACGTACGCTCACCCTAAACCGTTGTCGTACCCTAAACCGTCCCCGTCCCCGTCCCCGTCCCCTAACCCTAACCCTAACCCTAACCCTTACCCGAATGCTTACCCTCACCCGTCCCCTAATCCTAACCCGTACGCTAACACTAACCCGTACCCTAACACGTACGCTCACCCTAAACCGTTGTCATACCCTAACCTGTACCCTAAACCGTCCCCGTCCCCTAACCCTAACCCTAACCCTAACCCTTACCCGAAGCCTTACCCTCACCCGTCAACTAATCCTAACCCGTACGCTAACACTAACCCGTACCCTAACACGTACGCTCACCCTAAACCATTGTCGAACCCTAACCTGTACCCTAAACCGTTCCCGTCCCCTAACCCTAACCCTAACCCTAACCCTAACCCTTACCAGAAGCCTTACACTCACCCGTCCCCTCATCCTAACCCGTACGCTAACACTAACCCGTACCCTAACACGTACGCTCACCCTAAACCGTTGTCGTACCCTAACCTGTACCCTAAACCTTCCACGTCCCCGTCCCCTAAACCTAAACCTAACCCTAACCCTAACCCTTACCCGAAGCCTTACCCTCACCCGTCCCCTATTCCTAACCCGTACGCTAACACTAACCCGTACCCTAACACGTACGCTCACCCTAAACCGTTGTCGTACACTAACCTGTACCCTAAACCGTTCCCGTCCCCATCCCCTAACCCTAACCCTAACCCTAACCCTAACCCTTACCCGAAGCCTTAACCTCAACCGTCCCCTAATACTAACCCGTACGCTAACACTAACCCGTACCCTAACACGTACGCTCACCCTAAACCGTTGTCGTACCATAACCTGTACCCTAAACCGTCCCCGTCCCCTAACCCTAACCCTAACCCTATCCCTAACCCTAACCCTAACACTTACCCGAAGCCTTACCCTCACCCGTCCCCTAATCCTAACCCGTACGCTAACACTAACCCGTACCCTAACACGTATGCTCACCCTAAATTGTTGTCGTACCCTAACCTGTACCCTAAACCGTCCCCGTCCCCTAACCCTAACCCTAACCCTAATCCTAACCCTTACCCGAAGCCTTACCCTCACACGTCCCCTAATCCTAACCCGTACGCTAACACTAACCCGTACCCTAACACGTACACTCACCCTAAACCGTTGTCGTACCCTAACCTGTACCATAAACCGTCCCCGTCCCCTCCCCCTAAACCTAACCCTAACCCTAACCCTAACCCTAACCCGAAGCCTTACCCTCACCCGTCCCCTAATCCGAACCCGTACGCTAACACTAATCCATACCCTAACACGTACGCTCACCCTAAACCGTTGTCATACCCTAACCTGTACCCTAAACCGTTCCCGTCCCCTAACCCTAACCCTAACCCTTACCCGAAGCGTTAACCTCACCCGTCCCCTAATCCTAACCCGTACGCTAACACTAACCCGTACCCTAACACGTACGCTCACCATAAATCGTTGTCATACCCTAACCTGTACCCTAAACTGTCCCCGTCCCCTAACCCTAACCCTAACCCTAACCCTAACCCTAACCCTTACCCGAAGCCTTACCCTCACCCGTCCCCTAATCCTAACCCGTACGCTAAAACTAACCCATACCCTAACACGTACGCTCACCCTAAACCGTTGTCGTACCCTAACCTGTACCCTAAACCGTCCCGCTCCCCTAACCCTAACCCTAACCCTAACACTTACCCGAAGCCTTACCCTCACCCGTCCCCTAATCCTAACCCGTACGCTAACACTAACCCGTACCCTAACACGTACGCTCAGCCTAAACCGTTGTCGTACCGTAACCTGTACCCTAAACCGTCCCCGTCCCCGTCCCCTAACCCTAACCCTAAACCTAACCCTAACCCTTACCCGAAGCCTTACCCTCACCCGTCCCCTAATCCTAACCCGTACGCTAACACTAACCCGTACCCTAATACGTACGCTCACCCTAAACCGTTGTCGTAACCTAACCTGTACCCTAAACCTTCCCCGTCCCCGTCCCCTAACCCTAACCCTAAACCTAACAGTAACCCTCACCCGAAGCCTTTCCCTCACCCGTCCCCTAATCCTAACCCGTACGGTAACACTAACCCGTACCCTAACACGTACGCTCACCCTAAACCGTTGTCGTACCCTAACCTGTACCCTAAACCGTCCCCGTCGCCTAACCCTAACCCTAACCCTAACCCTAACCCTAACACTTACCCGAAGCCTTACCCTCACCCGTCCCCTAATCCTAACCCGTACGCTAACACTAACCCGTACCCTAACACGTACGCTCACCCTAAACCGTTGTAGTACCCTAACCTGTACCCTAAACAGTCCCCGTCCGCTAACCCTAACCCTAACCCTAACCCTAACCCTTACCCGAAGCCGTACCCTCACCCGTCACCTAATCCTAACCCGTACGCTAACACTAACCCGTACCCTAACACGTACGCTCACTCTAAACCGTTATCGTACCCTAACCTGTACCCTAAACCGTCCCGGTCCCCTAACCCTAACCCTAACCCTAAACCTTACCCGAAGCCTTACCCTCACCCGTCCCCTAATCCTAACCCGTACGCTAACACTAAACCGTACCATAACACGTACACTCACCCTAAACCGTTGTCGTACCCTAACCTGTACCCTAAACGGTCACCGTCCCCTAACCCTAACCCTAACCCTAACACTTGCCCGAAGCCTTACCCTCACCCGTCCCCTAATCCTAATCCGTACGCTAACTCTAACCCGTACCCTAACACGTACGCTCACCCTAAACTGTTGTCGTACCCTAACCTGTACCGTAAACCGTCCCCGTCCCCTAATCCTATATCTAACCCTAACCCTAACCCTAACCTTTACCCGAAGCCTTACCCTCACCCGTCCCCTAATCCTAACCCGTACGCTAACACTAACCCGTACCCTAACACGTACGATCACCCTAAACCGTTGTCGTACCCTAAACTGTACCCTAAACCGTCCCGGTCCCCTAACCCTAACCCTAACCCTAACCCTATCCCTAACACTTACCCGAAGCCTTACCCTCACCCGTCCCCTAATCCTAACCCGTACGCTATCACTAACCCGTACCCTAACACGTACGCTCACCCTAAACCGTTGTCGTACCCTAACCTGTACCCTAAACCGTCCC
The DNA here is from genome assembly GCF_059928025.1 of Delphinapterus leucas. Classification (NCBI taxonomy): domain Eukaryota; kingdom Metazoa; phylum Chordata; class Mammalia; order Artiodactyla; family Monodontidae; genus Delphinapterus; species Delphinapterus leucas. The sequence continues at coordinate 90,055,804 of NC_143142.1, read as the reverse complement.
CGTCCCCTAAAGCTAACCCTAACCCTAGCCCTAACCCTTACCCGAAGCCTTACCCTCACCCGTCACCTAATCCTAACCCGTACGCTAACACTAACCCGTACCCTAACACGTACCTTCACCCTAAACCGTTGTCGTACCCTAACCTGTACCCTAAACCGGCGCCGTCCCCTAACCCTAACCCTAACCCTAACCCTTACCCGAAGCCTTACCCTCACCCGTCCCCTAATCCTAACCCGTACGCTAACACTAACCCGTACCATAACACGTACGCTCACCCTAAACCGTTGTCGTACCCTAACCTGTACCCTAAACCGTCCCCGTCCTCTAACCATAACCCTAACCCTAACCCTAACCTTAACCCTAACACTTACCCGAAGCCTTACCCTCACCCGTCCCCTAATCCTAACCCGTACGCTAACATTAACCCATAGCCTAACACGTACGCTCACCCTAAAACGTTGTCGTACCCTAACCTGTACCCTAAACCGTCCCCGTCCCCTAACCCTAACCCTAACCCTAACCCTTACCCGAGGCCTTACCCTCACCCGTCCCCTAATCCTAAACCGTACGCTAACACTAACCCGTACCCTAACACGTACGCTCACCCTAAACCGTTGTCGTACCCTAACCTGTACCCTAAACCTTCCCTGTCCCCTTACCCTAACCCTAACCCTAACCCTAACCCTAACCCTTACATGAAGCCTTACCCTCACCCGTCCCCTAATCCTAACCCGTACGCTAACACTAACCCATAACCTAACACGTAAGCTCACCCTAAACCGTTGTCGTACACTAACCTGTACCCTAAACCATCCCCATCCCCTAACCCTAACCCTAAACCTAACCCTAACCTTAACCCTTACCCAAAGCCTTACCCTCACACGTCCCCTAATCCTGACCCATATGCTAACACTAACCCGTACCCTAACACGTACGCTCACCCTAAACCGTTGTCGTACCCTAACCTGTACGCTAAACCATCCCCATCCCCGTCCCCGTCCCCTAACCCTAACCCTAACCCTAACCCTTACCCGAAGCCTTACCCTCACCCGTCCCCTAATCCTAACCCGTACGCTAACACTAACCCGTACCCTAACACGTACAATCACCCTAAACCGTTGTCGTACCCTAACCTGTACCCTAAACCGTCCCCGTCCCCTAACCCTAACCCTAACCCTAACCCTAACCCTTACCCGAAGCCTTACCCTCACCCGTCCCCTAATCCTAACCCGTACGCTAACACTAACCCGTACCCTAATACGTACGCTCACCCTAAACCGTTGTCGTAACCTAACCTGTACCCTAAACATTCCCCGTCCCCGTCCCCTAACCCTAACCCTAACCCTAACACTAACCCTTACCCGAAGCCTTACCCTCACCCGTCCCCTAATCCTAACCCGTACGCTAACACTAACCCGTACCCTAACACGTACGCTCACCCTAAACAGTTGTCGTACCCTAACCTGTACCCTAAACCGTCCCCGTCGCCTAACCCTAACCCTAACCCTAACCCTAACCCTAACACTTACCCGAAGACTTACCCTCACCCGTCCCCTAATCCTAACCCGTACGCTAACACTAACAAGTACCCTAACACGTACGCTCACCCTAAACCGTTGTCGTAACCAAACCTTTACCCTAAACCGTCCCCGTCCCCTAACCCTAACCCTAAACCTAACCCTAACCCTAACCCTTACCCGAAGCCTTACCCTCACCCGTCCCCTTATCCTAACCTCTACGCAAACACTAACCCGTACCCTAACACGTACGCTCACCCTAAACCGTTGTCGTACCCTAACCTGTACCCTAAACCGTCCCCGTCCCCGTCCCCTAACCCTAACCCTAACCTGAACACTTACCCGAAGCCATACCCTCACCCGTCCCCTAATCCTAACCCGTACGCTAACACTAACCCGTACCCTAACACGTACGCTAACCCTAAACCGTTGTCGTACCCTAACCTTTACCCTAAACCGTCCCCGTCCCCTAACCCTAACCCTAACCCTAACCCTAACCCTAACCCTTACCCGAAGCCTTACCCTCACCCGTCCCCTAACCCTAACCCGTACGCTAACACTGACCCGTACCCTAACACGTACGCTCACCCTAAACCGTTGTCGTACCCTAACCTGTACCCTAACCGTCCCCGTCCCCTAAACCTAACCCTAACCCTAAACCTAACCCAAACCCTAACCCTAACCCTAACCCTAACCCTTACCCGAAGCCTTACCCTCACCCGTCCCCTAATCCTAACCCGTACGCTAACACTAACCCATACCCTAACACGTACGCTCACCCTAAACCGTTGTCATACCATAACCTGTAACCTAAACCGTCCCCATCCCCTAACCCTAACCCTAACCCTTACCCAAAGCCTTACCCTTACCCGTCCCCTAATCCTAACCCGTACTCTAACACTAACCCGTACCCTAACACGTACGCTCACCCTAAACCGTTGTCGTAACCTAAGCTGTACCCTAAACCGTCCCCGTCCCCTAACCCTAACCCTAACCCTAACCCTAAGGCTTACCCGAAGCCTTACACTCACCCGTCCCCTAATCCTAACCCGTACACTAACACTAACACGTACTGTAACACCTACGCTCACGCTAAAACGTTGTCGTACCCTAACCTGTACCTTAAACCGTCCCCGTCTCCTAACACTAACCCTAACCCTAACCCTAACCCTAACCCTTACCCGAAGCCTTACCCTCACCCGTCCCCTAATCCTAACCCGTACGCTAACACTAACCCGTAACCTAACACGTTCGCTCACACTAAACCGTTGTCGTACCCTAACCTGTACCCTAAACAGTCCCCATCCCCTAACCCTAACCCTAACCCTAAACCTAACCCTTACCCGAAGCCTTAACCTCACCCGTCCCCTAATCCTAAACCGTACGCTAACACTGACCCGTAACCTAACACCTACGCTCACCCTAAACTGTTGTCGTACCCTAACCTGTACCCTAAATCGTCCCCGTCCCCTAACACTAACCCTAACCCTAACCCTAACCCTAACCCTTACCCGAAGACTTACCCTCACCCGTCCCCTATTACTAACCCGTACGCTTACACTAAACCGTACCCTAACACCTACGCTCACCCTAAACCGTTGTCGTACCCTAACCTGTACCCAAAACCGTCCCCGTCCCCGTCCCCGTCCCCTAACCCTAACCCTAACCCTTACCCGAAGCCTTATCCTCACCCGTCCCCAATCCTAACCCGTACGCTAACACTAACCCGTATAGTAATACGTACGCTCACCCTAATACGTTGTCATACCCTAACCTGTATTCTAAACCGTCCCCTTCAACGCCCCCTAACCCTAACCCTATCCCTAACCCTAACCCTTACCCGAAGCCTTACCCTCACCCGTCCCCTAATCCTAAAGCGTACGTTAACACTAACCCGTATCCTAACACGTATGCTCACCCTAAACCGTTGTCGTACCGTAACCTGTACCCTAAACCGTCCCCGTCCCCGTCCCCGTCCCCTAACCCTAACCCTAACCCTAAGCCTTACCCGAAGACTTACCCGCACCCATCCCCTAATCCTAACCCGTACGCTAACACTAACCCGTACACTAACACGTACGCTCACCCTAAACCGTTGCGTACCCTTACCTGTACCCTAAACCGTCCCCGTCCCCTAACCCTAAACCTAAACCTAACCCTAACCCTAACCCTTACCCGAAACCTTACCCTCACCCGTCCCCTAATCCTAACCCGTACGCTAACACTAACCCGTACCGTAACACGTACGCTCACCCTAAACCGTTGTCATACCCTAACCTGTACCCTAAACCGTCCCCTTCCCCGTCCCCTTACCCTAACACTAACCCTAACCCTAACCCTTAACCGAAGCCTTACCCTCACCCATCCCCTAATCCTAGCCCGTACGCTAACACTAACCCGTACCGTAACACGTACGCTCACCCGAAAACCTTGTCGTACTTTAACCTGTACCCTAAACCGTCCCCGTCCCCGTCCCCGTCCCCTAACCCTAACCCTAACCCTAACCCTTACTCGAAGCCTTACACTCACCCGTCCTCTAATCCTAACCCATACGCTAACACTAACCCGTACCCTAACACACAGGCTCACCCTAAACCGTTGTCGTAACCTAACCTGTACCCTAAACCGTCCCCGTCCCCTAACCCTAACCCTAACCCTAACCCTAACCCTTACCCGAAGCCTTACCCTCACCCGTCCCCTAATCCTAACCCGTACCCTAACACGTACGCTCACACTAAACCGTTGTCGTACCCTAACCTGTACCCTAAACCGTCCCCTTCCCCGTCCCCTAACCCTAACCCTAACCCTAACCCTAAACCTTACCCGGAGCCTTACCCTCACCCGTCCCCTAATCCTAACCCGTACGCTAACACTAACAAGTACCCTAACACGTACGCTCACCCTAAACCGTTGTCATATCCTAAACTGTACCCTAAACCGTCCCCGTCCCCTAACCCTAACCCTAACCCTAACCCTAACCCTAACCCTTACCCGAAGCCTTACCCTCACCCGTCCCCTAATCCTAACCCGTACGCTAACACTAACCCATACCCTAACACGTACGCTCAACCTAAACCGTTGTCGTACACTAATCTGTACCCTAAACCGTCCCCGTCCCCTAACCCTAACCCTAACCCTAACCCTAACCCATACCCGAAGACTTACCCTCACCCGTCCCCTAATACTAAACCGTACCCTAACACTAACCCGTACCCTAACACATACGCTGACCCTAAACCGTTGTCGTACCCTAACCTGTACCCTAAACCGTCCCCGTCCCCTAACCATAAACCTAACCCTAACCCTAACCCTTACCTGAAGCCTTACACTCACCCGTCCCCTAATACTAAACCGTACGCTTACACTAACCCGTACCCTAACACGTACGCTCACCCTAAACCGTTGTCGTACCCTAACCTGTACCCTAAACAGTCCCCGTCCCCTAACCCTAACCCTAACCCTAACCCTAACCCTTACCCGAAGCCTTACCCACACCCGTCCCCTAATCCTAACCCGTACGCTAACACTAATCCGTACCGTAACACGTACGCTCACCCTAAACCGTTGTCATACCCTAACCTGTACCCTAAACAGTCCCCTTCCCCGTCCCCTTACCCTAACACAAACCCTAACCCTAACCCTTACCCGAAGCCTGACCCTCACCCGTCCCCTAATCCTAACCCATACGCTAACACTAACCCATACCCTAACACGTACGCTCACCCTAAACCGTTGTTGTACCCTAACCTGTACCCTAAACCGTCCCCGTCCCCTAACCCTAACCCTAACCCTAACCCTAACCCTTACCCGAAGCCTTACCCTCACCCGTCCCCTAATCCTAACCCGTACGCTAACACTAACCCGTACCCTAACACGTACGCTCACCCTAAACCGTTGTCGTACCCTAACCTGTACCCTAAACCGTCCCCGTCCCCTAACCCTAACCCTAACCCTAACCCTAACCCTAACCCTTACCCGAAGCCTTACCCTCACCCGTCCCCTAATCCTAACCCGTACGCTAACACTAACCAGTACCCTAACACGTACGCTCACCCTAAAACGTTGTCGTACCCTAACCTGTACCCTAAACCGTCCCCGTCCCCTAACCCTAACCCTAACCATAACCCTAACCCTAACCCTTACCCGAAGCCTTACCCTCACCCGTCCCCTTATCCTAACCTGTACGCTAACACTAACCCGTACCCTAAAACGTACGCTCACCCTAAACCGTTGTCGTACCCTAACCTGTACCCTAAACCTTCCCCGTACCCGTCCCCTAACCCTAACCCTAACCCTAAACCTTACCCGAAGCCTTACCCTCACCCGTCTCCTAATCCTAACCCGTACGCTAACACTAACCCATACCCTAACACGTACGCTCACCCAAAACCGTTGTCATACCCTAACCTGTACCCTAAACCGTCCCCGTCCCCTAACCCTAACCCTAACCCTTACCCAAAGCCTTACCCTCACCCGTCCCCTAATCCTAACCCGTACTCTAACACTAACCTGTACCCTAACACGTACGCTCACCCTAAACCGTTGTCGTAACCTAACCTGTACCCTAAACCGTCCCCGTCCCCTAACCCTAACCCTAACCCTAACCCTAACGCTTACCCGAAGCTTTACACTCACCCGTACCCTAATCCTAACCCGTACACTAACACTAACCCGTACCCTAACACGTACGCTCACCCTAAAACGTTGTCGTTCCCTAACCTGTACCTTAAACCGTCCCCGTCTCCTAACCCTAACCCTAACCCTAACCCTAACCCTAACCCTTACCCGAAGCCTTACCCTCACCCGTCCCCTAATCCTAACCCGTACGCTAACACTAACCCGTACCCTAACACGTACGCTCACCCTAAACCGTTGTCATACCCTAACCTGTACCCTAAACCGTCCCCTTCCCCGTCCCCTAACCCTAACCCTAACCCTAACCCTAACACTTACCCGAAGCCTTACCCTCACCCGTCCCCTCATACTAACCCGTACGCTTACACTAACCCGTACCCTAACACGTACGCTCGCCCTAAATCGTTGTCGTACCCTAACCTGTACCCTAAACCGTCCCCGTCCCCTAAACCTAACCCTAACCCTAACGCTAACCCTTACCCGAAGCCTTACCCTCACACGTCCCCTAATCCTAAGCCGTACGCTAACACTAACCCGTACCCTAACATGTACGCTCACCCTAAACCGTTGTCGTACCCTAACCTGTACCCTAAACCGTCCCCGTCCCCTAACCCTAACCCTAACCCTAACCCTTACCCAAAGCCTTACCCTAACCCGTCCCATAATCCTAACACATACGCTAACACTAACCCGTACCCTAACACGTACGCTCACCCTAAACCGTTGTCGTACCCTAACCTGTACCCTAAACCGTCCCCGTCCCCTAACCCTAACCCTAACCCTAACCCTAACCCTAACACTTACCCGAAGCCTTACCCTCACCCGTCCCCTAATACTAACCCGTACGCTTACACTAACCCATAACCTAACACGTACGCTCACCCTAAACCGTTGTAGCCTAACCTGTACCCTAAACCGTCCCCGTCCCCGTCCCCGTCCCCTAACCCTAACCCTAACCCTAACCCTTACCCGAAGCCTTACCCTCACCCGTCCCCTAATCCTAACCCGTACGCTAACACTTAACCGTACCCTAACACGTACGCTCACCCTGAACCGTTGTCGTACCCTAACCTGTGCCCTAAACCGTCCACGTCCCCTAACCCTAACCCTAACCCTAACCCTAACCCTAACCCTTACCCGAAGCCTTACCCTCACTCGTCCCCTAATCCTAATCCGTACGCTAACACTAACCCGTACCCTAAGACGTACGCTCACCCTAAACCGTTGCCGTACCTTAACCTGTACCCTAAACCGTCCCCGTCCCCTAACCCTAACCCTAACCCTAACCCTTACCGGAAGCCTTACCCTCACCCTTCCGCTAATACTAAACCGTACGTATACACTAACCCGTACCCTAACACGTACGCTCACCCTAAACCGTTGTCGTACCCTAACCTGTACCCTAAACCGTCCCCGTCACCTAACCCTAACCCTAACCCTAACCCTAACCCTAACCCTAACCCTAACCCTTACCCGAAGCCTTACCCTCACCCGTCCCCTAATCCTAAACCGTACGCTAACACTAACCCGTACCCTAACACGTACGCTCACCCTAAGCCGTTGTCGTACCCTAACGTGTACCCTAAACCGTCCCCGTCCCCTAACCCTAAACCTAACCTTAACCCTAACCCTAACCCTTACCCGAAGCCTAACCCTCACCCGTCCCCTAATCCTAACCCGTACGCTAACACTAACCCGTACCCTAACACGTACGCTCACCCTAAACCGTTGTCATACCCTAACCTGTACCCTAAACCGTCCCCGTCCCCTAACCCTAACCCTAACCCTTACCCAAAGCCTTACCCTCACCCGTCCCCTAATCCTAACCCGTACTCTAACACTAACCCGTACCCTAACACGTACGCTCACCCTAAACCGTTGTCGTAACCTAAACTGTACCCTAAACCGTCCCCGTCCCCTAACCCTAACCCTAAAGCTTACCCGAAGCCTTACACTCACCCGTCCCCTAATCCTAACCCGTACACTAACACTAACCCGTACCCTGACATGTACGCTCACCCTAAAACGTTGTCGTACCCTAACCTGTACCTTAAACCGTCCCCGTCTCCTAACCCTAACCCTAACCCTAACCCTAACCCTAACCCTTACCCGAAGCCTTACCCTCACCCGTCCCCTAATCCTAACCCGTACGCTAACACTAACCCGTAACCTAACACGTACGCTCACACTAAACCGTTGTCGTACCATAACCTGTACCCTAAACAGTCCCCGTCCTCTAACCCTAACCCTAACCCTAACCCTAACCCTTACCCGAAGCCTTACCCTCACCCGTCCCCTAATCCTAAACCGTACGCTAACACTGACCCGTACCCTAACACGTACGCTCACCCTAAACCGTTGTCGTACCCTAACCTGTACCCTAAACCGTCCCCGTCCCCTAACCCTAACCCTAAACCTAACCCTAACCCTAACCCTAACCCTCACCCTTACCCGAAGCCTTACCCTCACCCGTCCACTAATCCTACCCGTACGCTAACACTAACCTATACCCTAAAACGTACGCTCACCCTAAACCGTTGTCGTACACTAACCTGTACCCTAAACCGTCCCCGTCCCCTAACCCTAACCCTAACCCCCACCCTAACCCTAACCCTTACCCGAAGCCTTACCCTCACCCGTCCCATAATCCTAACCCGTATGCTAACACTAACCCGTACCCTAACACGTACGCTCACCCTAAACCGTTGTCGTACCCTAACCTGTACCCTAAACTGTCCCCGCCTCCTAACCCTAACCCTAACCCTAACCCTAACACTAACCCTTACCCGAAGCCTTACCCTCACCCGTCACCTAATCCTAACACGTACGCTAACACTAACCCGTACCCTAACACGTACGCTCCCCCTAAATCGTTGTCGTACCCTAACCTGTACCCTAAACCGTCCCCGTCCCATAAACCTAACCCTAAACCTAACCCTAACCCTTACCCGAAGCCTTACCCTCACCCGTCCCCTAATCCTAAGCCGTACGCTAACACTAACCCGTACCCTAACATGTACGCTCACCCTAAACCGTTGTCGTACCCTAACCTGTACCCTAAACCGTCCCCGTCCCCTAACCCTAACCCTAACCCTAACCCTTACCCGAAGCCTTACCCTAACCCGTCCCATAATCCTAACACATACGCTAACACTAACCCGTACCCTAACACGTACGCTCACCCTAAACCGTTGAGGTACCCTAACCTGTACCCTAAACCGTCCCCGTCCCCTAACCCTAATCTTAACCCTAACCCTAACCCTTACCCGAAGCCTTACCCTCACCCGTCCCCTATTCCTAACCCGTACGCTAACACTAACCCGTACCCTAACACGTACGCTCACCCTAAACCGTTGTCGTACCCTAACCTGTACCCTAAACCGTCCCCGTCCCCTAACCCTATCCCTAACCATAACCCTTACCTGAAGCCTTACCCTCACCCGTCCCCTAATCCTAACCCGTACGCTAACACTAACCCATACCCTAACACATACGCTCACCCTAAACTGTTGTCGTACCCTAAGCTGTAACCTACACCATCCCCGTCCCCTAACACTAACCCTAACCCTAAACCTAACCCTAACCATAACCCTTAAGCGAAGCCTTACCCTCAGCCATCCCCTAATCCTAACCCGTACGCTAACACTAACCCTCACCCTAACACGTACGCTCACCCTAAACCGTTGTCGTACCCTAACCTGTACCCTAAACCGTCCCCGTCCCCTAACCCTAACCCTAACCCTAACACTAACCCTAACCCTTACCCGAAACCTTACCCTCACCCGTTCCCTAATCCTAACCCGTACGCTAACACTAACCCGTACCCTAACACGTACGCTCACCCTAAACCTTTGTCGTACCCTAACCTGTACCCTAAACCGTCCCCGTCACCTAACCCCAACCCTATCCCTAACAATTAACCGAAGCCTTACCCTCACCCGTCCCCTAATCCTAACCCGTACGCTAACACTAACCCGTACCCTAACACGTACGCTCAACCTAAACCGTTGTCGTACCCTAACCTGTACCCTAAACCGTCCCCGTCCCCTAACCCTAAACCTAACCGTAACACTAACCCTAACCCTTACCCGAAGCTTTACCCTCACCCTTCCCCTAATCCTAACCCTTACGCTAACACTAACCCGTACCCTAACACGTACGCTCACCCTAAACCGTTGTCGTACCCTAACCTGTACCCTAAAGCGTCCCCGTCCCCTAACCCTAACCCTAACCCTAACCCTAACCCTTATCTGAAGCCTTACCCTCACCCGTCCCCTAATCCTAACCCGTACGCTAACACTAACCCTTACCCTAACACGTACGCTGACCCTAAACCGCTGTCGTACCCTAACCTGTACCCTAAACCGTCCCCGTCCACTAACCCTAACCCTAACCCTAACCATAACCCTTACCTGAAGCCTTAACCTCACCCGTCCCTTAATCCTAACCCGTACACTAACACTAACCCGTACCCTAACACGTACGCTCACCATAAACCGTTGTCGTACCCTAACCTGTACCCTAAACCGTCCCCGTCCCCTAACCCTAAACCTAACCCTAACCCTAACCCTAACACTTACCCGAAGCCTTACCCTCACCCGTCCCCTAATACTAACCCGTACGCTTACACTAACCCGTACCCTAACACGTACGCTCACCCTAAACCGTTGTCGTACCCTAACCTGTACCCTAAACTGTCCCCGTCCCCGTCCCCGTCCCCTAAACCTAACCCTAACCTTAACCCTTACCCGAAGCCTTACCCTCACCCGTCCCCTAATCCTAACCCGTACGCTAACACTTACCCGTACCCTAACACGTACGCTCACCCTGAACCGTTGTCGTACCCTAACCTGTGCCCTAAACCGTCCCCGTCCCCTAACCCTAACCCTAACCCTAACCCTAACCCTAACCCTTACCCGAAGCCTTACCCTCACCCGTCCCCTAATCCTAACCCGTACGCTAACACTAACCCGTACCCTAACACGTACGCTCACCCTAAACCGTTGTCGTACCCTAACCTGTACCCTAAACCGTCCCCGTCCCCTAACCCTAAACCTAACCTTAACCCTAACCCTAACCCTTACCCGAAGCCTTACCCTCACCCGTCCTCTAATACTAACCCGTACGCTTACACTAACCCGTACCCTAACACGTACGCTCACCCTAAACCGTTGCGTACGCTAACCTGTACCCTAATCGTCCCCGTCCCCTAAGCCTAACCCTAACCCTAACCCTAAACCTTACCCGAAGCCTTACCCTCACCCGTCCCCTAATCCTGACCCGTACGCTAACACTAACCCGTACCCTAACACGTACGCTCACCCTAAACCGTTCTCATACCCTAACCTGTACCCTAAACAGTCCCCGTCCCCTAACCCTAACGCTATACCTTACCCAAAGCCTTACCCTCACCCGTCCCCTAATCCTAACCCGTACTCTAACACTAACCCGTACCCTAACACGTACGCTCACCCTAAACCGTTGTCGTAACCTAAACTGTACCCTAAACCGTCCCCGTTCCCTAACCCTAACCCTAACGCTTACCCGAAGCCTTACACTCACCCGTCCCCTAATCCTAACCCGTACACTAACACTAACCCGTACCCTAACACGTACGCTCACCCTAAAACGTTGTCGTACACTAACCTGTACCTTAAACCGTCCCCGTCTCCTAACCCTAACCCTAACCCTAACCCTAACCCTTACCCGAAGCCTTACCCTCACCCGTCCCCTAATCCTAACCCGTACGCTAACACTGACCCGTAACCTAACACGTACGCTCACACTAAACCGTTGTCGTACCATAACCTGTACCCTAAACCGTCCCCGTCCCCTAACCCTAACCCTAAACCTAACCCTAACCCTAACCCTAACCCTAACCCTTACCCGAAGCCTTACCCTCACCCGTCCACTAATCCTACCCGTACGCTAACACTAACCTATACCCTAAAACGTACACTCACCCTAAACCGTTGTCGTACCCTAACCTGTACCCGAAACCGTCCCCGTCCCCTAACCCTAACCCTAACCCCCACCCTAACCCTAAACCTTACCCGAAGCCTTACCCTCACCCGTCCCATAATCCTAACCCGTATGCTAACACTAACCCGTACCCTAACATGTACGCTCACCCTAAACCGTTGTCGTACCCTAACCTGTACCCTAAACCGTCCCCGTACCCTAACCCTAACCCTAACCCTAACCCTAACCCTAACACTTACCCGAAGCCTTACCCTCACCCGTCCCATAATACTAACCCGTACGCTTACACTAACCCGTACCCTACCACGTACGCTCACCCTAAACCGTTGTCGAACCCTAACCTGTACCCTAAACCGTCCCCGTCCCCGTCCCCTAACCCTAACCCTAACCCTAACCCTTACCCGAAGCCTTACCCTCACCCGTCCCCTAATCCTAACCCGTACGCTAACACTAACCCGTACCCTAACACGTACGCTCACCCTAAACCGTTGCCGTACCTTAACCTGTACCCTAAACCGTCCCCGTCCCCTAACCCTAACCCTAACCCTAACCCTTACCGGAAGCCTTACCCTCACCCTTCCGCTAATACTAAACCGTACGTATACACTAACCCGTACCCTAACACGTACGCTCACCCTAAACCGTTGTAGTACCCTAACCTGTACCCTAAACCGTCCCCGTCACCTAACCCTAACCCTAACCCTAACCCTAACCCTAACCCTAACCCTAACCCTTACCCGAAGCCTTACCCTCACCCGTCCCCTAATCCTAAACCGTACGCTAACACTAACCCGTACCCTAACACGTACGCTCACCCTAAACCGTTGTCGTACCCTAACGTGTACCCTAAACCGTCCCCGTCCTCTAACCCTAAACCTAACCTTAACCCTAACCCTAACCCTTACCCGAAGCCTTACCCTCACCCGTCCCCTAATACTAACCCGTACGCTTACACTAACCCGTACCCTAACACGTACGCTCACCCTAAACCGTTGCGTACGCTAACCTGTACCCTAATCGTCCCCGTCCCCTAAGCCTATCCCTAACCCTAACCCTAAACCTTACCCGAAGCCTTACCCTCACCCGTCCCCTAATCCTAACCCGTACGCTAACACTAACCCGTACCCTAACACGTACGCTCACCCTAAACCGTGGTCATACACTAACCTGTACCCTAAACCGTCCCCATCCCCTAACCCTAACCCTAACCCTTACCCAAAGCCTTACCCTCACCCGTCCCCTAATCCTAACCCGTACTCTAACACTAACCCGTACCCTAACACGTACGCTCACCCTAAACCGTTGTCGTAACCTAAACTGTACCCTAAACCGTCCCCGTCCCCTAACCCTAACCCTAACCCCCACCCTAACCCTAACCCTTACCCGAAGCCTTACCCTCACCCGTCCCATAATCCTAACCCGTATGCTAACACTAACCCGTACCCTAACACGTACGCTCACCCTAAACCGTTGTCGTACCCTAACCTGTACCCTAAACTGTCCCCGCCTCCTAACCCTAACCCTAACCCTAACCCTAACACTAACCCTTACCCGAAGCCTTACCCTCACCCGTCACCTAATCCTAACACGTACGCTAACACTAACCCGTACCCTAACACGTACGCTCCCCCTAAATCGTTGTCGTACCCTAACCTGTACCCTAAACCGTCCCCGTCCCCTAAACCTAACCCTAACCCTAACCCTAACCCTTACCCGAAGCCTTACCCTCACCCGTCCCCTAATCCTAAGCCGTACGCTAACACTAACCCGTACCCTAACATGTACGCTCACCCTAAACCGTTGTCGTACCCTAACCTGTACCCTAAATCGTCCCCGTCCCCTAACCCTAACCCTAACCCTAACCCTTACCCGAAGCCTTACCCTAACCCGTCCCATAATCCTAACACATACGCTAACACTAACCCGTACCCTAACACGTACGCTCACCCTAAACCGTTGAGGTACCCTAACCTGTACCCTAAACCGTCACCGTCCCCTAACCCTAATCTTAACCCTAACCCTAACACTTACCCGACGCCTTACCCTCACCCGTCCCCTATTCCTAACCCGTACGCTAACACTAACCCGTACCCTAACACGTACGCTCACCCTAAACCGTTGTCGTACCCTAACCTGTACCCTAAACCGTCCCCGTCCCCTAACCCTATCCCTAACCATAACCCTTACCCGAAGCCTTACCCTCACCCGTCCCCTAATCCTAACCCGTACGCTAACACTAACCCATACCCTAACACATACGCTCACCCTAAACCGTTGTCGTACCCTAACCTGAAACCTACACCATCCCCGTCCCCTAACACTAACCCTAACCCTAAACCTAACCCTAACCATAACCCTTAAGCGAAGCCTTACCCTCACCCATCCCCTAATCCTAACCCGTACGCTAACACTAACCCTTACCCTAACCCTAACCCTAACCCTAACCCTAACCCTAACCCTAACCCTAACCCTAAACCGTCCCCGTCCCCTAACCCTAACCCTAACCCTTACACAAAGCCTTACCCTCACCCGTCCCCTAATCCTAACCCGTACTCTAACACTAACCCGTACCCTAACACGTACGCTCACCCTAAACCGTTGTCGTAACCTAAACTGTACCCTAAACCGTCCCCGTCCCCTAACCCTAACCCTAACCCCCACCCTAACCCTAACCCTTACCCGAAGCCTTACCCTCACCCGTCCCATAATCCTAACCCGTATGCTAACACTAACCCGTACCCTAACACGTACCCTCACCCTAAACCGTTGTCGTACCCTAACCTGTACCCTAAACCGTCCCCGTCCCCTAACCCTAACCCTAACCCTAACACTAACCCTAACCCTTACCCGAAGCCTTACCCTCACCCGTTCCCTAATCCTAACCCGTACGCTAACACTAACCCGTACCCTAACACGTACGCTCACCCTAAACCTTTGTCGTACCCTAACCTGTACCGTAAACCGTCCCCGTCACCTAACCCTAACCCTAACCCTAACACTTACCCGAAGCCTTACCCTCACCCGTCCCCTAATCCTAACCCGTACGCTAACACTAACCCGTACCCTAACTCGTACGCTCACCCTAAACCGTTGTCGTACCCTAACCTGTACCCTAAACCGTCCCCGTCCCCTAACCCTAACCCTAACCGTAACACTAACCCTAACCCTTACCCGAAGCTTTACCCTCACCCTTCCCCTAATCCTAAACCTTACGCTAACACTAACCCGTACCCTAACACGTACGCTAACCCTAAACCGTTGTCGTACCCTAACCTGTACCCTAAACCGTCCCCGTCCCCTAACCCTAACCCTAACCCTAACCCTAACCCTTATCTGAAGCCTTACCCTCACCCGTCCCCTAATCCTAACCCGTACGCTAACACTAACCCTTACCCTAACACGTACGCTGACCCTAAACCGCTGTCGTACCCTAACCTGTACCCTAAACCGTCCCCGTCCCCTAACCCTAACCCTAACCCTAACCATAACCCTTACCCGAAGCCTTAACCACACCCGTCCTTTAGTCCTAACCCGTACAGTAACACTAACCCGTACCCTAACACGTACGCTCACCCTAAACCTTTGTCGTACACTAACGTGTACCGTAAACCGTCCCCGTCCCCATCCCCTAACCCTAACCCTAACCCTAACCCTAACCCTTACCCGAAGCCTTACCCTCACCCATCCCCTAATCCTAAACCGTACGCTAACACTAACCCGTACCCTAACACGTACGCTCACCCTAAACCGTTGTCGTACCCTAACCTGTACCCTAAACCGTCCCCGTCGCCTAACCCTAACCCTAACCCTAACCCTAACCCTAACCCTTATCTGAAGCCTTACCCTCACCCGTCCCCTAATCCTAACCCGTACGCTAACACTAACCCGTACCCTAACACGTACGCTCACCCTAAACCGTTGTCGGACCCTGACCTGAACCCTAAACCGTCTCCGTCCCCTAACCCTAACCCTAACCCTAACCCTAACCCTAACCCTTACCCGAAGCCTTACCCTCACCCGTCCCCTAATCCTAACCCGTACGCTAACACTAACCCGTACTCTAACACGTACGCTCACCCTAAACCGTTGTCGTACCCTAACCTGAACCCTAAACCGTCCCATTCCCCGTCCCCTAACCCTAACCCTAACCCTAACCCTAAACCTTACCCGAAGCCTTACCCTCACCCGTCCCCTAATCCTAACCCGTACGCTAACACTAACCCGTACTCTAACACGTACGCTCACCCTAAACCGTTGTCGTACACTAACCTGTACCCTAAACCGTCCCCGTCCCCGTCCCCGTCCCCTAACCCTAACCCTAACCCTAACCCTTACCCGAAGCCTTACCCTCACCCGTCCCCAATCCTAACCCGTACGCTAACACTAACCAGTATCCTAATACGTACGCTCACCCTAAACCGTTGTCGTACCCTAACCTGTACCCTAAACCGTCCCCGTCCCCTAACCCTAACCCTAACCCTAACCCTTACCCGAAGCCTTACCCACACCCGTCCCCTAATCCTAACCCGTACGCTAACACTAACCCGTACCCTAACACTTACGCTCACCCTAAACCGTTGTCGTACCCTAACCTGTACCCTAAACCGTCCCCGTCTCCTAACCCTAACCCTAAACCTAACCCTAACCCTTACCCGAAGCCTTACCCTCACCCATCCCCTAATCCTAACCCGTACGCTAACACTAACCAGTACCCTAACACGTACGCTCACCCTAAACCGTTGTCGTACCCTAACCTGTACCCTAAACCGTCCCCGTCCCCTAACCCTAACCCTAACCATAACCCTAACCCTAACCCTTACCCGAAGCCTTACCCTAACCCGTCCCCTTATCCTAACCTGTACGCTAACACTAACCCGTACCCTAACACGTACGCTCACCCTAAACCGATGTCATACACTAACCTGTACCCTAAACCGTCCCCGTCCCCTAACGCTAACCCTTACCCAAAGCCTTACCCTCACCCGTCCCCTAATCCTAACCCCTACTCTAACACTAACCCGTACCCTAACACGTACGCTCACCCTAAACCGTTGTCGTAACCTAACCTGTACCCTAAACCGTCCCCGTCCCCTAACCCTAACCCTAACCCTAACACTAACCCTAACCCTTACCCGAAGCCTTACCCTCACCCGTCCCCTAATCCTAACCCGTACGCTAACACTAACCCGTACCCTAACACCTATGCTCACCCTAAACAGTTGTCGTACCCTAACCTGTACCCTAAACCGTGCCCATCCCCGAAACCTAACCCTAACCCTAACCCTAACCCTTACCCGAAGCCTTACCCTCACACGTCCCCTAATCCTAACCCGTACGCTAACACTAACCCGTACCCTAACACGTACACTCACCCTAAACCGTTGTCGTACCCTAACCTGTACCCTAAACCGTCCCCGTCCCCGTCCCCTAACCCTAACCCTAACCCTAACCCTAACCCGAAGCCTTACCCTCACCCGTCCCCTAATCCTAACCCGTACGCTAACACTAACCCTTACCCTAACACGTACGCTCACCCTAAAACGTTGTCGTAACCTAACCTGTACCCTAAACCGTCCCCGTCCCCGTCCCCTAACCCTAACCCTAACCCTAACACTAACCCTTACCCGAATCCTTACCCTCACCCGTCCCCTATTCCTAAACCGTACGCTAACACTAACCCGTACCCTAACACGTACGCTCACCCTAAACCGTTGTCGTACCCTAACCTGTACCCTAAACCGTCCCCGTCGCCTAACCCTAACCCTAACCCTAACCCTAACCCTAACCCTTACCCGAAGCCTTACCCTCACCCGTCCCCTAATCCTAACCCGTACGCTAACACTAACCCGTACCCTAACACGTACGCTCACCCTAAACCGTTGTCGTACCCTAACCTGTACCCTAAACCGTCCCCGTCCCCTAACCATAACCCTAACCCTAACCCTAACCCTAACCCTAACCCTTACCCGAAGCCTTACCCTCACCCGTCCCCTAATCCTAACCCGTACGCTAACACTAACACGTACCCTAACACATACGCTCACCCTAAACCGTTGTCGTACCCTAACCTGTACCCTAAACCGTCCCCGTCCCCTAACCATAACCCTAACCCTAACCCTAACCCTAACCCTTACCCGAAGCCTTACACTCACCCGTCCCCTAATCCTAACCCGTACGCTAACACTAACTCATACCCTAACACGTACGCTCACCCTAAACCGTTGTCGTACACTAACCTGTACCCTAAACCGTCCCCGTCCCCTAACCCTAACCCTAACCCTAACCCTAACCCTAACCCTTACCCGAGGCCTTACCCTCACCCGTCCCCTAATCCTAACCCGTACGCTAACACTAACCCGTACCCTAACACGTACGCTCATTCTAAACCGTTGTCGTACACTAACCTGTACCCTAAACCGTCCCCGTCCCCGTCCCCTAACCCTAACCCTAACCCTAACCCTAACCCTTACCCGAGGCCTTACCCTCACCCGTCCCCTAATCCTAACCCATACGCTAACACTAACCCGTACCCTAACACGTACGCTCACCCTAAACCGTTGTCGTACCCTAACCTGTACCCTAAACCGTCCCCGTCCCCTAACCCTAACCCTAACCCTAACCCTAACCCTAACCCTTACCCGAAGCCTTACCCTCACCCGTCCCCTAATCCTAACCCGTACTCTAACACTAACCCATACCCTAACACGTAAGCTCACCCTAAACCGTTGTCGTACCCTAACCTGTACCCTAAACCGTCCCCGTCCCCTAACCCTAACCCTAACCCTAACCCTAACCTTAACCCTTACCCAAAGCCTTACCCTCACCCGTCCCCTAATCCTGACCCATACGCTAACACTAACCCGTACCCTAACACGTACGCTCAACCTAAACCGTTGTCGTACCCTAACCTGTACCCTAAACCATCACCGTCCCCGTCCCCGTCCCCTAACCCTAACCCTAACCCTAACCCTAACCCTAACCCTTACCCGAAGCCTTACCCTCACCCGTCCCCTAATCCTAACCCGTACGCTAACACTAACCCGTACCCTAACACGTACACTCAACCGAAACCGTTGACGTACACTAACCTGTACCCTAAACCGTCCCCGTCCCCTAACCCTAACCCTAACCCTAACCCGAAGCCTAACCCTTACCCGAAGCCTTACCCTCACCCGTCCCCTAATCCTAACCCGTACGCTAACACTAACCTGTACCCTAACACGTACGCTCACCCTAAACCGTTGTCGTACCCTAACCTGTACCCTAAACCGTCCCCGTCCCCTAACCCTAACCCTAAACCTAACCCTAACCCTAACCCTTACCCGAAGCCTTACCCTCACCCGTCCCCTAATCCTAACTCGTACGCTAACACTAACCCGTTCCCTAACACGTACGCTCACCCTAAACCGTTGTCGTACCCTAACCTGTACCCTAAACCGTCCCCGTCCCCGTCCCCTAACCCTAACCCTAACCCTAACCCTAATCCTTACCCGAAGCCTTACCCTCACCCGTCCCCTAATCCTAACCCGTACGCCAACACTAACCCGTACCCTAACACGTACGCTCACCCTAAACCGTTGTCGTACCCTAACCTGTACCCTAAACCGTCCCCATCCCCGTCCCCTAACCCTAACCCTAACCCTAACCCTAACACTTACCCAAAGCCTTACCCTCACCCGTCCCCTAATCCTAACCCGTACGCTAACACTAACCCGTACCCTAACACGTACGCTCATCCTAAACCGTTGTCGTACCATAACCTGTACCCTAAACCGTCCCCGTCCCCTAACCCTAACCCTAACCCTAACCCTAACCCTTACCCGAAGCCTTACCCTCACCCGTCCCCTAATCCTAACCCGTACGCTAACACTAACCCGTGCCCTAACACGTACGTTCACCCTAAACCCTTGTGGTACCCTAACCTGTACCCTAAACCGTCCCCGTCCCCTAACCCTAACCCTAACCCTAACCCTAACCCTTACCCGAAGCCTTACCCTCACCCGTCCCCTAATCCTAACCCGTACGCTAACACTAACCCGTACCCTAACACGTACGCTCACCCTAAACCGTTGTCGTACCCTAAACCGTCCCCGTCCCCGTCCCCTAACCCTAACCCTAACCCTAACCCTAACCCTAACCCGAAGCCTTACCCTCACCCGTCCCCTAATCCTAACCCGTACGCTAACACTAATCCGTACCCTAACACGTACGCTCACCCTAAACCGTTGTCATACCCTAACCTGTACCCTAAACCGTCCCCGTCACCTAACCCTAACCCTAACCCTAACCCTAACCCTTACCCGAAGCCTTACCCTCACCCTTCCCCTAATCCTAACCCGTACGCTAACACTAACCCGTACCCTAACACGTACGCTCACCCTAAACCGTTGTCGTACCCTAACCTGTACCCTAAACTGTCCCCATCCCCTAACACTAACCCTAACCCTAACCCTAACCCTAACCCTTACCCGAAGCCTTACCCTCACCCGTCCCCTAATCCTAACCCGTACGCTAACACTAACCCGTACCCTAACACGTACGCTCACCCTAAACCGTTGTCGTACCCTAACCTGTACCCTAAACCGTCCCCGTCCCCTAACCCTAACCCTAACCCTAACCCTAACCCTAACCCTTACCCGAGGCCTTACCCTCACCCGTCCCCTAATCCTAACCCGTACGCTAACACTAACCCGTACCCTAACACGTACGCTCACCCTAAACCGTTGTCGTACCCTAACCTGTACCCTAAACCGTCCCCGTCCCCTAACCCTAACCCTAACCCTAACCCTAAACCTAACACTTACCCGAGGCCTTACCCTCACCCGTCCCCTAATCCTAACCCGTACGCTAACACTAACCCGTACCCTAACACGTACGCTCACCTTAAACCGTTGTCGTACCCTAACCTGTACCCTAAACCGTCCCCGTCCCCTAACCCTAACCCAAACCCTAACCCTAACCCTAACCCTTACCCGAAGCCTTACCCTCACCCGTCCCCTAATCCTAACCCGTACGCCAACACTAACCCATACCCTAACACGTAAGCTCACCCTAAACCGTTGTCGTACACTAACCTGTACCCTAAACCGTCCCCGTCCCCTAACCCTAACCCTAACCCTAACCCTAATCTTAACCCTTACCCAAAGCTTACCCTCACCCGTCCCCTAATCCTGACCCATACGCTAACACTAACCTGTACCCTAACATGTACGCTCACCCTAAACCGTTGTCGTACCCTAACCTGTACCCTAAACCATCCCCGTCCCCGTCCCCGTCCCCGTCCCCTAACCCTAACCCTAACCCTAACCCTAACCCTTACCCGAAGCCTTACCCTCACCCGTCCCCTAATCCTAACCCGTACGCTAACACCAACCCGTACCCTAACACGTACGCTCACCCTAAACCGTTGTCGTACCCTAAGCTGTACCCTAAACCGTCCCCATCCCCTAACCTTAACCCTAACCCTAACCCTAACCCTTACCCGAAGCCTTACCCTCACCCGTCCCCTAATCCTAACCCATACGCTAACACTAACCCGTACCCTAACACGTACGCTCACCCTAAACCGTTGTCGTAACCTAACCTGTACCCTAAACCGTCCCCGTCCCCGTCCCCTAACCCTAACCCTAACCCTAACACTAACCCTTACCCGAAGCCTTACCCTCACCCGTCCCCTAATCCTAACCCGTACGCTAACACTAACCCGTACCCTAACACGTACGCTCACCCGAAACCGTTGTCGTACCCTAACCTGTACCCTAAACCGTCCCCGTCCCCTAACCCTAACCCTAACCCTAACCCTAACACTAACCCTTACCCGAAGCCTTACCCTCCCCCGTCCCCTAATCCTAACCCCTACGCTAACACTAACCCGTACCCTAACACGTACGCTCACCCTAAACCGTTGTCGTACCCTAAGCTGTACCCTAAATCGTCCCCGTCCCCTAACCCTAACCCTAACCCTAACCCTTACCCGAAGCCTTACCCTCACCCGTTCCCTAATCCTAACCCGTACGCTAACACTAACCCATACCCTAACACGTACGCTCACCCTAATCCATTGTCGAAACCTAACCTGTACCCTAAACCGTTCCCGTCCCCTAACCCTAACCCTAACCCTAACCCTAACCCTAACCCTTACCCGAAGCCTTATCCTCACCCGTCCCCTAATCCTAACCCGTACGCTAACACTAACCCGTACCCTAACACGTACGCTCACCCTAAACCGTTGTCGTACCCTAACCTGTACCCTAAACCGTCCCCGTCCCCGTCCCCTAACCCTAAACCTAACCCTAACCCTTACCCGAAGCCTTACCCTCACCCGTCCCCTAATACTAACCCGTACGCTAACACTAACCCGTACCCTAACACCTATGCTCACCCTAAACAGTTGTCGTATCCTAACCTGTACCCTAAACCGTGCCCGTCCCCGAAACCTAACCCTAACCCTAACCCTAACCCTTACCCGAAGCCTTACCCTCACACGTCCCCTAATCCTAACCCGTACGCTAACACTAACCCGTACCCTAACACGTACACTCACCCTAAACCGTTGTCGTACCCTAACCTGTACCCTAAACCGTCCCCCTCCTCGTCCCCTAACCCTAACCCTAACCCTAACCCTAACCCTAACCCTTACCCGAAGCCTTACCCTCACCCGTCCCCTAATCCTAACCCGTACGCTACCACTAACACGTACCCTAACACGTACGCTCACCCTAAACCGTTGTCGTACCCTAACCTCTACCCTAAACCGTCCCCGTCCCCTAACCATAACCCTAACCCTAACCCTAACCCTAACCCTTACCCGAAGCCTTACACTCACCCGTCCCCTAATCCTAACCCGTACGCTAACACTAACCCATACCCTAACACGTACGCTCACCCTAAACCGTTGTCGTACCCTAACCTGTACCCTAAACCGTCCCCGTCCCCTAACCCTAACCCTAACCCTAACCCTAACCCTAACCCTTACCCGAGGCCTTACCCTCACCCGTCCCCTAATCCTAACCCGTACGCTAACACTAACCCGTACCCTAACACGTACGCTCATTCTAAACCGTTGTCGTACACTAACCTGTACCCTAAACCGTCCCCGTCCCCTAACCCTAACCCTAACCCTAACCCTTACCCGAGGCCTTACCCTCACCCGTCCCCTAATCCTAACCCGTACGCTAACACTAACCCGTACCCTAACACGTACGCTCACCCTAAACCGTTGTCGTACCCTAACCTGTACCCTAAACCGTCCCCGTCCCCTAACCCTAACCCTAACCCTAACCCTAACCCTAACCCTTACCCGAAGCCTTACCCTCACCCGTCCCCTAATCCTAACCCGTACGCTAACACTAACCCATACCCTAACACGTAAGCTCACCCTAAACCGTTGTCGTACCATAACCTGTACCCTAAACCGTCCCCGTCCCCTAACCCTAACCCTAACCCTAACCCTAACCTTAACCCTTACCCAAAGCCTTACCCTCACCCGTCCCCTAATCCTGACCCATACGCTAACACTAAACCGTACCCTAACACGTACGCTCAACCTAAACCGTTGTCGTACCCTAACCTGTACCCTAAACCATCCCCGTCCCCGTCCCCGTCCCCTAACCCTAACCCTAACCCTAACCCTAACCCTAACCCTTACCCGAAGCCTTACCCTCACCCGTCCCCTAATCCTAACCCGTACGCTAACACTAACCCGTACCCTAACACGTACACTCACCCGAAACCGTTGACGTACCCTAACCTGTACCCTAAACCGTCCCCGTCCCCTAACCCTAACCCTAACCCTAACCCGAAGCCTAACCCTTACCCGAAGCCTTACCCTCACCCGTCCCCTAATCCTAACCCGTACGCTAACACTAACCCGTACCCTAACACGTACGCTCACCCTAAACCGTTGTCGAACCCTAACCTGTACCCTAAACCGTCCCCGTCCCCTAAACCTAAACCTAACCCTAACCCTAACCCTTACCCGAAGCCTTACCCTCACCCGTCCCCTAATCCTAACTCGTACGCTAACACTAACCCGTTCCCTAACACGTACGCTCACCCTAAACCGTTGTCGTACCCTAACCTGTACCCTAAACCGTCCCCGTCCCCGTCCCCTAACCCTAACCCTAACCCTAACCCTAATCCTTACCCGAAGCCTTACCCTCACCCGTCCCCTAATCCTAACCCGTACGCCAACACTAACCCGTACCCTAACACGTACGCTCACCCTAAACCATTGTCGTACCCTAACCTGTACCCTAAACCGTCCCCATTCCCGTCCCCTAACCCTAACCCTAACCCTAACACTTACCCAAAGCCTTACCCTCACCCGTCCCCTAATCCTAACCCGTACGCTAACACTAACCCGTACCCTAACACGTACGCTCATCCTAAACCGTTGTCGTACCATAACCTGTACCCTAAACCGTCCCCGTCCCCTAACCCTAACCCTAACCCTAACCCTAACCCTTACCCGAAGCCTTACCCTCACCCGTCCCCTAATCCTAACCCGTACGCTAACACTAACCCGTGCCCTAACACGTACGTTCACCCTAAACCCTTCTCGTACCCTAACCTGTACCCTAAACCGTCCCCGTCCCCTAACCCTAACCCTAACCCTAACCCTAACCCTTACCCGAAGCCTTACCCTCACCCGTCCCCTAATCCTAACCCGTACGCTAACACTAACCCGTACCCTAACACGTACGCTCACCCTAAACCGTTGTCGTACCCTAAACCGTCCCCGTCCCCGTCCCCTAACCCTAACCCTAACCCTAACCCTAACCCTAACCCGAAGCCTTACCCTCACCCGTCCCCTAATCCTAACCCGTACGCTAACACTAATCCGTCCCCTAACACGTACACTCACCCTAAACCGTTGTCATACCCTAACCTGTACCCTAAACCGTCCCCGTCACCTAACCCTAACCCTAACCCTAACCCTAACCCTTACCCGAAGCCTTACCCTCACCCGTCCCCTAATCCTAACCCGTACGCTAACACTAACCCGTACCCTAACACGTACGCTCACCCTAAACCGTTGTCGTCCCCTAACCTGTACCCTAAACTGTCCCCATCCCCTAACCCTAACCCTAACCCTAACCCTAACCCTTACCCGAAGCCTTACCCTCACCCGTCCCCTAATCCTAACCCGTACGCTAACACTAACCCGTACCCTAACACGTACGCTCACCCTAAACCGTTCTCGTACCCTAACCTGTACCCTAAACCGTCCCCGTCCCCTAATCCTAACCCTAACCATAACCCTAACCCTAACCCTTACCCGAAGCCTTACCCTCACCCGTCCCCTAATCCTAACAAGTACACTAACACTAACCCGTACCCTAACACGTACGCTCACCCTAAACCGTTGTCGTACCCTAACCTGTACCCTAAACCGTCCCCATCCCCTAACCTTTACCCTTACCCTAACGCTAACCTTAACCCTTACCCGAAGTCTTACCCTCACCCGTCCCCTAATCCTAACCCGTACGCCAAAACTAACCCGTACCCTAACACGTAAGCTCACCCTAAACCGTTGTCGTACCCTAACCTGTACCCTAAACCGTCCCCGTCCCCTAACCCTAACCCTAAACCTAACCCTAACCCTTTCCCGAAGCCATACCCTGACCCGTCACCTAATCCTAACCCGTACGCTAACACTAATACCTACCCTAACACGTACGCTCACCCTAAACTGTTGTCGTACCCTAACCTGTACCCTAAACCGTCCCCGTCCCCTTCCCCGTCCCCGTCCCCTAACCCTAACCCTAAAACTTACCCGAAGCCTTAACCTCACTCGTCCCCTAATCCTAAACCGTACGCTAACACTAACACGTACCCTAACACGTACGCTCACCCTAAACCGTTGTCGTACCCTAAACTGTACCCAAAACCATCCCTGTCCCCGTCCCCTAACCCTAACCCTAACCCTAAACCTAACACTTACCCGAAGCCTTACCCTCACCCGTCCCCTAATCCTAACACGTACGCTAACACTAACCCGTACCCTAACACGTACGCTCACCCTAAACCGTTGTCGTACCCTAACCTGTACCCTAAACCGTCCCAATCCCCTAACCCTAACCCTAACCCTAACCCTAACCCTAACACTTACGCGAAGCCTTATCCTCACCTGTCCCCTAATCCTAACCCGTACGCCAAAACTAACCGGTACCCTAACACGTAAGCTCACCCTAAACCGTTGTCGTACCCTAACCTGTACCCTAAACCGTCCCCGTCCTCTAACCCTAACCCTAACCCTAACCCTAACACTTTCCCGAAGCCATACCCTCACCCGTCCCCTAATCCTAACCCGTACGCTAACACTAACTCGTACCATAACACGTACGGTCACCCTAAACTGTTGTCGTACCCTAACCTGTACCCTAAACCGTCCCCGTCCCCGTCCCCGTCCCCTAACCCTAAGCCTAACCCTAACACTTACCCGAAGCTTTAACCTCACCCGTCCCCTAATCCTAACAAGTACACTAACACTAACCCGTACCCTAACACGTACGCTCACCCTAAACCGTTGTCGTACCATAACTTGTACCCTAAACCGTCCCCGTCCCCTAACCCTAACCCTAGCCCTAACCCTAACCCTAACCCTTACCCGAAGCCTTACCCTCACCCGTCCCCTAATCCTAACCCGTACGCTAACACTAACCCGTACCCTAACACGTAAGCTCACCCTAAACCGTTGTCGTACCCTAACCTGTACCCTAAACCGTCCCCGTCCCCTAACCCTAACCCTAACCCTAACCCTAACCTTAACCCTTACCCAAAGCTTACCCTCACCCGTCCCCTAATCCTGACCCATACGCTAACACTAACCCGTACCCTAACATGTACGCTCACCCTAAACCGTTGTCGTACCCTAACCTGTACCCTAAACCATCCCCGTCCCCGTCCCCGTCCCCGTCCCCTAACCCTAACCCTAACCCTAACCCTAACCCTTACCCGAAGCCTTACCCTCACCCGTCCCCTAATCCTAACCCGTACGCTAACACTAACCCGTACCCTAACACGTACGCTCACCCTAAACCGTTGTCGTACCCTAAGCTGTACCCTAAACCGTCCCCATCCCCTAACCCTAACCCTAACCCTAACCCTAACCCTTACCCGAAGCCTTACCCTCACCCGTCCCCTAATCCTAACCCGTACGCTAACACTAACCCGTACCCTAACACGTACGCTCACCCTAAACCGTTGTCGTAACCTAACCTGTACCCTAAACCGTCCCCGTCCCCGTCCCCTAACCCTAACCCTAACCCTAACACTAACCCTTACCCGAAGCCTTACCCTCACCCGTCCCCTAATCCTAACCCGTACGCTAACACTAACCCGTACCCTAACACGTACGCTCACCCTAAACCGTTGTCGTACCCTAACCTGTACCCTAAACCGTCCCCATCCCCTAACCTTTACCCTTACCCTAACCCTAACCCTAACCCTAACCCGTACGCCAAAACTAACCCGTACCCTAACACGTAAGCTCACCCTAAACCGTTGTCGTACCCTAACCTGTACCCTAAACCGTCCCCGTCCCCTAACCCTAACCCTAAACCTAACCCTAACCCTTTCCCGAAGCCATACCCTGACCCGTCACCTAATCCTAACCCGTACGCTAACACTAATACCTACCCTAACACGTACGCTCACCCTAAACTGTTGTCGTACCCTAACCTGTACCCTAAACCGTCCCCGTCCCCTTCCCTGTCCCCGTCCCCTAACCCTAACACTAAAACTTACCCGAAGCCTTAACCTCACTCGTCCCCTAATCCTAAACCGTACGCTAACACTAACACGTACCCTAACACGTACGCTCACCCTAAACCGTTGTCGTACCCTAAACTGTACCCAAAACCATCCCTGTCCCCGTCCCCTAACCCTAACCCTAACCCTAAACCTAACCCTTACCCGAAGCCTTACCCTCACCCGTCCCCTAATCCTAACCCGTACGCTAACACTAACCCGTACCCTAACACGTACGCTCACCCTAAACCGTTGTCGTAACCTAACCTGTACCCTAAACCGTCCCCGTCCCCGTCCCCGTCCCCTAACCCTAACCCTAACACTAACCCTTACCCGAAGCCTTACCCTCACCCGTCCCCTAATCCTAACCCGTACGCTAACACTAACCCGTACCCTAACACGTACGCTCACCCGAAACCGTTGTCGTACCCTAACCTGTACCCTAAACCGTCCCCGTCCCCGTCCCCTAACCCTAACCCTAACCCTAACACTAACCCTTACCCGAAGCCTTACCCTCCCCCGTCCCCTAATCCTAACCCCTACGCTAACACTAACCCGTACCCTAACACGTACGCTCACCCTAAACCGTTGTCGTACCCTAAGCTGTACCCTAAATCGTCCCCGTCCCCTAACCCTAACCCTAACCCTAACCCTTACCCGAAGCCTTACCCTCACCCGTTCCCTAATCCTAACCCGTACGCTAACACTAACCCATACCCTAACACGTACGCTCACCCTAATCCATTGTCGAAACCTAACCTGTACCCTAAACCGTTCCCGTCCCCTAACCCTAACCCTAACCCTAACCCTAACCCTAACCCTTACCCGAAGCCTTATCCTCACCCGTCCCCTAATCCTAACCCGTACGCTAACACTAACCCGTACCCTAACATGTACGCTCACCCTAAACCGTTGTCGTACCCTAACCTGTACCCTAAACCGTCCCCGTCCCCGTCCCCTAACCCTAAACCTAACCCTAACCCTTACCCGAAGCCTTACCCTCACCCGTCCCCTAATACTAACCCGTACGCTAACACTAACCCGTACCCTAACACCTATGCTCACCCTAAACAGTTGTCGTACCCTAACCTGTACCCTAAACCGTGCCCGTCCCCGAAACCTAACCCTAACCCTAACCCTAACCCTTACCCGAAGCCTTACCCTCACACGTCCCCTAATCCTAACCCGTACGCTAACACTAACCCGTACCCTAACACGTACACTCACCCTAAACCGTTGTCGTACCCTAACCTGTACCCTAAACCGTCCCCGTCCCCGTCCCCTAACCCTAACCCTAACCCTAACCCTAACCCTAACCCGAAGCCTTACCCTCACCCGTCCCCTAATCCTAACCCGTACGCTAACACTAACCCTTACCCTAACACGTACGCTCACCCTAAACCGTTGTCGTAACCTAACCTGTACCCTAAACCGTCCCCGTCCCCGTCCCCTAACCCTAACCCAAACCCTAACACTAACCCTTACCCGAAGCCTTACCCTCACCCGTCCCCTATTCCTAAACCGTACGCTAACACTAACCCGAACCCTAACACGTACGCTCACCCGAAACCGTTGTCGTACCCTAACCTGTACCCTAAACCGTCCCCGTCGCCTAACCCTAACCGTAACCCTAACCCTAACCCTAACCCTTACCCGAAGCCTTACCCTCACCCGTCCCCTAATCCTAACCCGTACGCTAACACTAACCCGTACCCTAACACGTATGCTCACCCTAAACCGTTGTCATACCCTAACCTGTACCCTAAACCGTCCCCATCCCCTAACCCTAACCCTAACCCTAACCCTAACCCTAACCCTTACCCGAAGCCTTACCCTCACCCGTCCCCTAATCCTAACCCGTACGCTAACACTAACACGTACCCTAACACGTACGCTCACCCTAAACCGTTGTCGTACCCTAACCTGTACCCTAAACCGTCCCCGTCCCCTAACCATAACCCTAACCCTAACCCTAACCCTAACCCTTACCCGAAGCCTTACACTCACCCGTCCCCTAATCCTAACCCGTACGCTAACACTAACCCATACCCTAACACGTACGCTCACCCTAAACCGTTGTCGTACCCTAACCTGTACCCTAAACCGTCCCCGTCCCCTAAGCCTAACCCTAACCCTAACCCTAACCCTAACCCTTACCCGAGGCCTTACCCTCACCCGTCCCCTAATCCTAACCCGTACGCTACCACTAACCCGTACCCTAACACGTACGCTCATTCTAAACCGTTGTCGTACACTAACCTGTACCCTAAACCGTCCCCGTCCCCGTCCCCTAACCCTAACCCTAACCCTAACCCTAACCCTTACCCGAGGCCTTACCCTCACCCGTCCCCTAATCCTAACCCGTACGCTAACACTAACCCGTACCCTAACACGTACGCTCACCCTAAACCATTGTCGTACCCTAACCTGTACCCTAAACCGTCCCCGTCCCCTAACCCTAACCCTAACCCTAACCCTAACCCTAACCCTTACCCGAAGCCTTACCCTCACCCGTCCCCTAATCCTAACCCGTACGCTAACACTAACCCGTACCCTAACACGTACACTCACCCGAAACCGTTGACGTACCCTAACCTGTACCCTAAACCGTCCCCGTCCCCTAACCCTAACCCTAACCCTAACCCGAAGCCTAACCCTTACCCGAAGCCTTACACTCACCCGTCCCCTAATCCTAACCCGGACGCTAACACTAACCCGTACCCTTACACGTACGCTCACCCTAAACCGTTGTCGAACCCTAACCTGTACCCTAAACCGTCCCCGTCCCCTAACCCTAACCCTAAACCTAACCCTAACCCTAACCCTTACCCGAAGCCTTACCCTCACCCGTCCCCTAATCCTAACTCGTACGCTAACACTAACCCGTTCCCTAACACGTACGCTCACCCTAAACCGTTGTCGTACCCTAACCTGTACCCTAAACCGTCCCCGTCCCCGTCCCCTAACCCTAACCCTAACCCTAACCCTAATCCTTACCCGAAGCCTTACCCTCACCCGTCCCCTAATCCTAACCCGTACGCCAACACTAACCCGTACCCTAACACGTACGCTCACCCTAAACCGTTGTCGTACCCTAACCTGTACCCTAAACCGTCCCCATCCCCGTCCCCTAACCCTAACCCTAACCCTAACCCCAACACTTACCCAAAGCCTTACCCTCACCCGTCCCCTAATCCTAACCCGTACGCTAACACTAACCCGTACCCTAACACGTACGCTCATCCTAAACCGTTGTCGTACCATAACCTGTACCCTAAACCGTCCCCGTCCCCTAACCCTAACCCTAACCCTAACCCTAACCCTTACCCGAAGACTTACCCTCACCCGTCCCCTAATCCTAACCCGTACGCTAACACTAACCCGTGCCCTAACACGTACGTTCACCCTAAACCCTTTTCGTACCCTAACCTGTACCCTAAACCGTCCCCGTCCCCTAACCCTAACCCTAACACTTACCCGAAGCCTTACCCTCACCCGTCCCCTACTCCTAACCCGTACGCTAACACTAACAAGTACCCTAACACGTACGCTCACCCTAAACCGTTGTCGTAACCAAACCTTTACCCTAAACCGTCCCCGTCCCCTAACCCTAACCCTAAACCTAACCCTAACCCTATCCCTTACCCGAAGCCTTACCCTCACCCGTCCCCTAATCCTAACCCGTACGCTAACACTAACCCGTACCCTAACACGTACGCTCACCCTAAACCGTTGTCGTACCCTAACCTGTACCCTAAATCGTCCCCATCCCCTAACCCTAACCCTAAACCTAACCATAACCCTTACCCGAAGCCTTACCCTCACCCGTCCCCTAATCCTAACCCGTACGCTAACAATAAACCATACCCTAACACGTACGCTCACCCTAAACCGTTGTCGTACCCCAACCTGTACCCTAAACCGTCCCCGTCCCCTAACCCTAACCTTAACCCTAACCCTAACCCTAACTCTAACCCTTACCCGAAGCCTTACCCTCACCCGTCCCCTAATCCTACCCGTACGCTAACACTAAACTGGACCCTAACACGTACGCTCACCCTAAACCGTTGTCGTACCCTAACCTGTACCCTAAACCGTCCCCTAACCCTAACCCTAACCATAACCCTAACCCTAACCCTTACCCGAAGCCTTACACTCACCCGTCCCCTAATCCTAACCCGTACGCTATCACTAACCCGTACCCTAACACGTACGCTCACCCTAAACCGTTGTCGTACCCTGACCGGAATCCTAAACCGTCCCCGTCCCCTAACCCTAACCCTAACCCTAACCCTTACCCGAAGCCTTACCCTCACCTGTCCCCTAATCCTAACCCGTACGCTAACACTAACCCGTACCCTAACACGTACGCTCACCCTAAACCGTTGTCGTACCCTAACCTGTACCCTAAACCGTCCCATTCCCCGTCCCCTCACCCTAATTCTTACCCGAAGCCTTACACTCACCCGTCCCCTATTCCTAACCCGTACGCTAACACTAACCCTTACCCTAACACGTACGCTCACCCTAAACCGTTGTCGTACCCTAAGCTGTACCCTAAACCGTCCCCGTCCCCGTCCCCTAACCCTAACCCTAACCCTAACCCTAACCCTTACCCGAAGCCTTACCCTCACCCGTCCCCTAATCCTAACCCGTACGCTAACACTAAACCGTACCCTAACACGTACGCTCACCCTAAAACCTTGTCGTACCCTAACCTGTACCATAAACCGTCCCCGTCCCCTAAGCCTAACCCTAAACCTAACCCTAACCCTAACCCTTACCCGAAGCCTTTTCCTCAACCGTCCCCTAATCCTAACCCATACGCTAACACTAACCGGTACACTAACACGTACGCTCAACCTAAACCGTTGTTGTACCCTAACCTGTACCCTAAACCGTCCCCGTCCCCTAACCCTAACCCTAACCCTAACCCTAACCCTAACCCTTACCCGAAGCCTTACCCTCACCCGTCCCCTAATCCTAATCCTTACGCTAACACTAACCCATACCCTAACACGTACGCTCACCCTAAACCGTTGTCGTTCCCTAACCTGTACCCTAAACCGTCCCCGTCCCCTAACCCTTACCCTAACCCTAACCCTTAACCGAAGCCTTACCCTCACCCGTCCCCTAATCCTAACCCGTACGCTAACACTAACCCATACCCTAACACATACGCTCACCCTAAACCGTTGTCGTACCCTAACCTGTACCCTAAACCGTCCCCGTCACCTAACCCTAATCCTAACCCTAACCCTAACCCTCACCCGAAGCCTTACCCTCACCCGTCCCCTTATCCTAACCCGTACGCTAAAACTAACCCGTACCCTAACACGTACGCTCACCCTAAACCGTTGTCGTACCCTAACCTGTACCCTAAACCTTCCCCGTCCCCTAACCCTAACGCTAACCCTAACCCTAACCCTAAACCTTACCACAAGCCTTACCCTCACTCGTCCCCTAATCCTAACCCGTACTCTAACACTAACCCGTACCCTAACACGTACGCTCACCCTAAACCGTTGTCGTACCCTAACCTGTACCCTAAACCGTCCCATCCCCTAACCCTAACCCTTACCCGAAGCCTTACCCTCACCCGTCCCCTAATCCTAACCCGCACGCTAACACTAACCCGTACCCTAACACGTACGCTCACCCTAAAGCATTGTCGTACCCTAACCTGTACCCTAAACCGTCCCCATCCCCGTCCCCTAACCCTAACCCTAACCCTAACCGTTACCAGAAGCCTTACCCTCACCCGTCCCCTAATCCTAACCCGTACGCTAACACTAACCCATACCCTAACACGTACGCTCACCCTAACGCGTTGTCGTACCCTAAACTGTACCCTAAACCGTCCCCGTCCCCGTCCCCTAACCCTAACCCTAACCCTAACCCTAACCCTTACCCGAAGCCTTACCCACACCCGTGCCCTAATCCTAACACGTACGCTAACACTAACCCGTACCCTAACACGTACGCTCACCCTAAACCGTTGTCGTACCCTAACCTGTACCCTAAACCGTCCCCATGCCCTAACCTTAACCCTTACCCTAACCCTAACCTTAACCCTTACCCGAAGCCTTACCCTCACCCGTCCCCTAATCCAAACCCGTACGCCAAAACTAACCCGTACCCTAACACGTAAGCTCACCCTAAACCGTTGTCGTACCCTAACCTGTACCCTAAACCGTCCCCGTCCCCTAACCCTAACCCTAAAACTAACCCTAACCCTTTCCCGAAGCCATACCCTCACCCGTCCCATAATCCTAACCCGTACGCTAACACTAACCCGTACCCTAACACGTACGCTCACCCTAAACTGTTGTCGTACCCTAACCTGTACCCTAAACCGTCCCCGTCCCCTTCCCCGTCCCCTAACCCTAACCCTAACCCTAACACTTACCCGAAGCCTTAAGCTCACTCGTCCCCTAATTCTAAACCGTACGCTAACACTAACCCGTACCCTAACACGTACGCTCACCCTAAACCGTTGTCGTACCCTAACCTGTACCCTAAACCGTCCCCGTCCCCTAACCCTAACCCTAACACTTACCCGAAGCCTTACCCTCACCCGTCCCCTAATCCTAACCCGTACGCTAACACTAACATGTACCCTAACACGTACGCTCACCCTAAACCGTTGTCGTAACCAAACCTTTACCCTAAACCGTCCCCGTCCCCTAACCCTAACCCTAAACCTAACCCTAACCCTATCCCTTACCCGAAGCCTTACCCTCACCCGTCCCCTAATCCTTACCCGTACGCTAACACTAACCCGTACCCTAACACGTACGCTCACCCTAAACCGTTGTCGTACCCTAACCTGTACCCTAAATCGTCCCCATCCCCTAACCCTAACCCTAAACCTAACCCTAACCCTAACCCTTACCCGAAGCCTTACCCTCACCCGTCCCCTAATCCTAACTCGTACGCTAACACTAACCCGTTCCCTAACACGTACGCTCACCCTAAACCGTTGTCGTACCCTAACCTGTACCCTAAACCGTCCCCGTCCCCGTCCCCTAACCCTAACCCTAACCCTAACCCTAATCCTTACCCGAAGCCTAACCTTCACCCGTCCCCTAATCCTAACCCGTACGCCAACACTAACCCGTACCCTAACACGTACGCTCACCCTAAACCGTTGTCGTACCCTAACCTGTACCCTAAACCGTCCCCATCCCCGTCCCCTAACCCTAACCCTAACCCTAACCCTAACACTTACCCAAAGCCTTACCCTCACCCGTCCCCTAATCCTAACCCGTACGCTAACACTAACCCGTACCCTAACACGTACGCTCATCCTAAACCGTTGTCGTACCATAACCTGTACCCTAAACCGTCCCCGTCCCCTAACCCTAACCCTAACCCTAACCCTAACACTTACCCGAAGCCTTACCCTCACCCGTCCCCTAATCCTAACCCGTACGCTAACACTAACCCGTGCCCTAACACGTACGTTCACCCTAAACCCTTTTCGTACCCTAACCTGTACCCTAAACCGTCCCCGTCCCCTAACCCTAACCCTAACACTTACCCGAAGCCTTACCCTCACCCGTCCCCTACTCCTAACCCGTACGCTAACACTAACAAGTACCCTAACACGTACGCTCACCCTAAACCGTTGTCGTAACCAAACCTTTACCCTAAACCGTCCCCGTCCCCTAACCCTAACCCTAAACCTAACCCTAACCCTATCCCTTACCCGAAGCCTTACCCTCACCCGTCCCCTAATCCTAACCCGTACGCTAACACTAACCCGTACCCTAACACGTACGCTCACCCTAAACCGTTGTCGTACCCTAACCTGTACCCTAAATCGTCCCCATCCCCTAACCCTAACCCTAAACCTAACCATAACCCTTACCCGAAGCCTTACCCTCACCCGTCCCCTAATCCTAACCCGTACGCTAACAATAAACCATACCCTAACACGTACGCTCACCCTAAACCGTTGTCGTACCCCAACCTGTACCCTAAACCGTCCCCGTCCCCTAACCCTAACCTTAACCCTAACCCTAACCCTAACTCTAACCCTTACCCGAAGCCTTACCCTCACCCGTCCCCTAATCCTACCCGTACGCTAACACTAAACTGGACCCTAACACGTACGCTCACCCTAAACCGTTGTCGTACCCTAACCTGTACCCTAAACCGTCCCCTAACCCTAACCCTAACCATAACCCTAACCCTAACCCTTACCCGAAGCCTTACACTCACCCGTCCCCTAATCCTAACCCTTACGCTATCACTAACCCGTACCCTAACACGTACGCTCACCCTAAACCGTTGTCGTACCCTGACCGGAATCCTAAACCGTCCCCGTCCCCTAACCCTAACCCTAACCCTAACCCTTACCCGAAGCCTTACCCTCACCTGTCCCCTAATCCTAACCCGTACGCTAACACTAACCCGTACCCTAACACGTACGCTCACCCTAAACCGTTGTCGTACCCTAACCTGTACCCTAAACCGTCCCATTCCCCGTCCCCTCACCCTAATTCTTACCCGAAGCCTTACCCTCACCCGTCCCCTATTCCTAACCCGTACGCTAACACTAACCGGTACACTAACACGTACGCTCAACCTAAACCGTTGTTGTACCCTAACCTGTACCCTAAACCGTCCCCGTCCCCTAACCCTAACCCTAACCCTAACCCTAACCCTAACCCTTACCCGAAGCCTTACCCTCACCCGTCCCCTAATCCTAACCCTTACGCTAACACTAACCCATACCCTAACACGTACGCTCACCCTAAACCATTGTCGTACCCTAACCTGTACCCTAAACCGTCCCCGTCCCCTAACCCTTACCCTAACCCTAACCCTTAACCGAAGCCTTACCCTCACCCGTCCCCTAATCCTAACCCGTACGCTAACACTAACCCATACCCTAACACGTACGCTCACCCTAAACCGTTGTCGTACCCTAACCTGTACCCTAAACCGTTCCCGTCACCTAACCCTAATCCTAACCCTAACCCTAACCCTCACCCGAAGCCTTACCCTCACCCGTCCCCTTATCCTAACCCGTACGCTAACA
This sequence comes from Delphinapterus leucas, assembly GCF_059928025.1. Lineage (NCBI taxonomy): Eukaryota > Metazoa > Chordata > Mammalia > Artiodactyla > Monodontidae > Delphinapterus > Delphinapterus leucas. Next base: position 90,018,868 of record NC_143142.1, on the reverse strand, counting down.
CTAACCCGTACCCTAACACGTACGCTCACCCTAAACCGTTGTCGTACCCTAACCTATACCCTAAACCTTCCCCGTCCCCTAACCCTAACGCTAACCCTAACCCTAACCCTAAACCTTACCACAAGCCTTACCCTCACTCGTCCCCTAATCCTAACCCGTACGCTAACACTAACCCGTACCCTAACACGTACGCTCACCCTAAACCGTTGTCGTACCCTAACCTGTACCCTAAACCGTCCCCGTCCCCTAACCCTAACCCTTACCCGAAGCCTTACCCTCACCCGTCCCCTAATCCTAACCCGTACGCTAACACTAACAATACCCTAACACGTACGCTCACCCTAAACCGTTGTCGTAACCAAACCTTTACCCTAAACCGTCCCCGTCCCCTAACCCTAACCCTAAACCTAACCCTAACCCTATCCCTTACCCGAAGCCTTACCCTCACCCGTCCCCTAATCCTTACCCGTACGCTAACACTAACCCGTACCCTAACACGTACGCTCACCCTAAACCGTTGTCGTACCCTAACCTGTACCCTAAATCGTCCCCATCCCCTAACCCTAACCCTAAACCTAACCATAACCCTTACCCGAAGCCTTACCCTCACCCGTCCCCTAATCCTAACCCGTACGCTAACAATAACCCATACCCTAACACGTACGCTCACCCTAAACCGTTGTCGTACCCCAACCTGTACCCTAAACCGTCCCCGTCCCCTAACCCTAACCCTAACCCTAACCCTAACCCTAACTCTAACCCTTACCCGAAGCCTTACCCTCACCCGTCCCCTAATCCTACCCGTACGCTAACACTAACCTGGACCCTAACACGTACGCTCACCCTAAACCGTTGTCGTACCCTAACCTGTACCCTAAACCGTCCCCTAACCCTAACCCTAACCCTAACCCTAACCCTAATCCTTACCCGAAGCCTTACACTCACCCGTCCCCTAATCCTAACCTGTACGCTATCACTAACCCGTACCCTAACACGTACGCTCACCCTAAACCGTTGTCGTACTCTGACCGGAATCCTAAACCGTCCCCGTCCCCTAACCCTAACCCTAACCCTAACCCTTACCCGAAGCCTTACCCTCACCCGTCCCCTAATCCTAACCCGTACGCTAACACTAACACGTACCCTACCACGTACGCTCACCCTAAACCGTTGTCGTACCCTAACCTGTACCCTAAACCGTCCCCGTCCCCTAACCCTAACCCTAACCCTAACCCTAACCCTTACCCGAAGCCTTACCCTCACCCATTCCCTAACCCTAACCCGTACGCTAACACTAACACGTATCCTAACATGTACGCTCACCCTAAACCGTTGTCGTACCCTAACCTGTACCCTAAACCGTCCCCTTCCCCGTCCCCTAAACCTAACCCTAACCCTAACCCTAACCCTTACCCGAAGCCTTACCCTCACCCGTCCCCTAATCCTAACCCGTACGCTAACACTAACCCGTACCCTAACACGTACGCTCACGCTAAACCGTTGTCATACCATAACCTGTAACCTAAACCGTCCCCGTCCCCTAACCCTAACCCTAACCCTTACCCAAAGCCTTACCCTTACCCGTCCCCTAATCCTAACCCGTACTCTAACACTAACCCGTACCCTAACACGTACGCTCACCCTAAACCGTTGTCGTAACCTAACCTGTACCCTAAACCGTCCCCTTCCCCTAACCCTAACCCTAACCCTAACCCTAAGGCTTACCCGAAGCCTTACACTCACCCGTCCCCTAATCCTAACCCGTACACTAACACTAACCCGTACTCTAACACCTACGCTCACCCTAAAACGTTGTCGTACCCTAACCTGTACCTTAAACCTTCCCCGTCTCCTTACACTAACCCTAACCCTAACCCTAACCCTAACCCTTACCCGAAGCCTTACCCTCACTCGTCCCCTAATCCTAAACCGTACGCTAACACTAACCCGTACCCTAACACGTACGCTCACACTAAACCGTTGTCGTACCCTAACGTGTACCCTAAACCGTCCCATTCCCCGTCCCCTCACCCTAAACCTTACCCGAAGCCTTACACTCACCCGTCCCCTATTCCTAACCCGTACGCTAACACTAACCCTTACCCTAACACGTACGCCCACCCTAAACCGTTGTCGTACAGAAACCTGTACCCTAAACCGTCCCCGTCCCCTAACATTAACCCTAACCCTAACCCTAACCCTAACCCTTACCCGAAGCCTTACCCTCACCCGTCCCCTAATCCTAACCCGTACGCTAACACTAACCCGTACCCTAATACGTACGCTCACCCTAAACCGTTGTCGTACCCTAACCTGTACCCTAAACCGTCCCCTTCCCCGTCCCCTAAACCTAACCCTAAACCTAACCCTAACCCTTACCCGAAGCCTTACCCTCACCCGCCCCTAATCCTAACCCGTACGCTAACACTAACCAGTACCCTTACACGTACGCTCACCCTAAACCGTTGTCGTAACCTAACCTGTACCCTAAACCGTCCCCGTCCCCTAACCCTAACCCTAACCATAACCCTAACCCTAACCCTTACCCGAAGCCTTACCCTCACCCGTCCCCTTATCCTAACCTGTACGCAAACACTAACCCGTACCCTAACACGTACGCTCACCCTAAACCGTTGTCGTACATTAACCTGTACCCTAAACCGTCCCCTTCCCCGTCCCCTAAACCTAACCCTAACCCTAACCCTAACCCTTACCCGAAGCCTTACCCTCACCCGTCCCCTTATCCTAACCTGTACGCAAACACTAACCCGTACCCTAACACTTACGCTCACCCTAAACCGTTGTCGTACCCTAACCTGTACCCTAAACCGTCCCCGTCCCCGTCCCCTAACCCTAACCCTAACCCTAACACTTACCCGAAGCCATACCCTCACCCGTCCCCTAATCCTAAACCGTACGCTAACACTAACCCGTACCCTAACACGTACGCTCACCCTAAACCGTTGTCGTACCCTAACCTTTACCCTAAACCGTCCCCGTCCCCGTCCCCTAACCCTAACCCTAACCCTAACCCTTACCCGAAGCCTTACCCTCACCCGTCCCCTAACCCTAACCCGTACGCTAACACTAACCCGTACCCTAACACGTACGCTCACACTAAACAGTTGTCGTACCCTAACCTGTACCCTAAACAGTCCCCGTCATCTAACCCTAACCCTAACCCTAACCCTAACCCTTACCCGAAGCCTTACCCTCACCCGTCCCCTAATCCTAAACCGTACGCTAACACTGACCCGTACCCTAACACGTACGCTCACCCTAAACCGTTGTCGTACCCTAACCTGTACCCTAACCGTCCCCGTCCCCTAAACCTAACCCTAACCCTATGCCTAACCCTAACCCTAACCCTAACCCTAACCCTAACCCTTACCCGAAGCCTTACCCTCACCCGTCCCCTAATCCTATCCCGTACGCTAACACTAACCCATACCCTAACACGTACGCTCACCCTAAACCGTTGTCATACCATAACCTGTAACCTAAACCGTCCCCATCCCCTAACTCTAACCCTAACCCTTACCCAAAGCCTTACCCTTACCCGTCCCCTAATCCTAACCTGTACTCTAACACTAACCCGTACCCTAACACGTACGCTCACCCTAAACCGTTGTCGTAACCTAACCTGTACCCTAAACCGTCCCCGTCCCCTAACCCTAACCCTAACCCTAACCCTAAGGCTTACCCGAAGCCTTACACACACCCGTCCCCTAATCCTAACCCGTACACTAACACTAAAACGTACTGTAACACCTACGCTCACGCTAAAACGTTGTCGTACCCTAACCTGTACCTTAAACCGTCCCCGTCTCCTAACACTAACCCTAACCCTAACCCTAACCCTAACCCTTACCCGAAGCCTTACCCTCACCCGTCCCCTAATCCTAACCCGTACGCTAACACTAACCCGTAACCTAACACGTTCGCTCACACTAAACCGTTGTCGTACCCTAACCTGTACCCAAAACCGTCCCCGTCCCCGTCCCCGTCCCCTAACCCTAACCCTAACCCTAACCCTTACCCGAAGCCTTACCCTCACCCGTCCCCTAATCCTACCCGTACGCTAACACTAACCTGGACCCTAACACGTACGCTCACCCTAAACCGTTGTCGTACCCTAACCTGTACCCTAAACCGTCCCCTAACCCTAACCCTAACCCTAACCCTAACCCTAACCCTTACCCGAAGCCTTACACTCACCCGTCCCCTAATCCTAACCCGTACGCTATCACTAACCCGTACCCTAACACGTACGCTCACCCTAAACCGTTGTCGTACCCTGACCGGAATCCTAAACCGTCCCCGTCCCCTAACCCTAACCCTAACCCTAACCCTTACCCGAAGCCTTACCCTCACCTGTCCCCTAATCCTAACCCGTACGCTAACACTAACCCGTACCCTAACACGTACGCTCACCCTAAACCGTTGTCGTACCCTAACCTGTACCCTAAACCGTCCCATTCCCCGTCCCCTCACCCTAAACCTTACCCGAATCCTTACACTCACCCGTCCCCTATTCCTAACCCGTACGCTAACACTAACCCTTACCCTAACACGTACGCTCACCCTAAACCGTTGTCGTAACAAAACCTGTACCCTAAACCGTCCCCTTCCCCGTCCCCTAAACCTAATTCTAACCCTAACCCTAACCCTTACCCGAAGCCTTACCCTCACCCGTCCCCTAATCCTAACTCGTACGCTAACACTAACCAGTACCCTAACACGTACGCTCACCCTAAACCGTTGTCGTAACCTAACCTGTACCCTAAAACGTCCCCGTCCCCTAACCCTAACCCTAACCATAACCCTAACCCTAACCCTTACCCGAAGCCTTACCCTCACCCGTCCCCTTATCCTAACCTGTACGCAAACACTAACCCGTACCCTAACACGTACGCTCACCCTAAACCGTTGTCGTACCCTAACCTGTACCCTAAACCGTCCCCGTCCCCGTCCCCTAACCCTAACCCTAAACCTAACACTTACCCGAAGCCATACCCTCACCCGTCCCCTAATCCTAACCCGTACGCTAATACTAACCCGTACCCTAACACGTACGCTCACCCTAAACCGTTGTCGTACCCTAACCTTTACCCTAAAGCGTCCCCGTCCCCTAACCCTAACCCTAACGCTAACCCTAACCCTAACCCTTACCCGAAGCCTTACCCTCACCCGTCCCCTAACCCTAACCCGTACGCTAACACTAACCCGTACCCTAACACGTACGCTCACACTAAACAGTTGTCGTACCCTAACCTGTACCCTAAACAGTCCCCGTCATCTAAACCTAACCCTAACCCTAACCCTAACCCTTACCCGAAGCCTTACCCTCACCCGTCCCCTAATCCTAAACCGTACGCTAACACTGACCCGTACCCTAACACGTACGCTCACCCTAAACCGTTGTCGTACCCTAACCTGTACCCTAAACCGTCCCCGTCCCCTAAACCTAACCAGAACCCTAAACCTAACCCTAACCCTAACCCTAACCCTAACCCTTACCCGAAGCCTTACCCTCACCCGTCCCCTAATCCTAACCCGTACGCTAACACTAACCCGTACCCTAACACGTACGCTCACCCTAAACCGTTGTCATACCATAACCTGTAACCTAAACCGTCCCCGTCCCCTAACCCTAACCCTAACCCTTACCCAAAGCCTTACCCTTACCCGTCCCCTAATCCTAACCCGTACTCTAACACTAACCCGTACCCTAACACGTACGCTCACACTAAACCGTTGTCGTAACCTAACCTGTACCCTAAACCGTCCCCTTCCCCTAACCCTAACCCTAACCCTAACCCTAAGGCTTACCCGAAGCATTACACTCACCCGTCCCCTAATCCTAACCCGTACACTAACACTAACCCGTACTCTAACACCTACGCTCACCCTAAAACGTTGTCGTACCCTAACCTGTACCTTAAACCGTCCCCGTCTCCTTACACTAACCCTAACCCTAACCCTAACCCTAACCCTTACCCGAAGCCTTACCCTCACCCGTCCCCTAATCCTAACCCGTACGCTAACACTAACCCGTAACCTAACACGTACGCTCACACTAAACCGTTGTCGTACCCTAACCTGTACCCTAAACAGTCCCCGTCCCCTAACCCTAACCCTAACCCTAACCCTAACCCTTACCCGAAGCCTTACCCTCACCCGTCCCCTAATCCTAACCCGTACGCTAACACTAACGTGTACCCTAACACGTACGCTCACCCTAAACCGTTGTCGTACCCTAACGTGTACCCTAAACCGTCCCATTCCCCGTCCCCTCACCCTAAACCTTACCCGAAGCCTTACACTCACCCGTCCCCTATTCCTAACCCGTACGCTAACACTAACCCTTACCCTAACACGTACGCTCACCCTAAACCGTTGTCGTACACAAACCTGTACCCTAAACGGTCCCCGTCCCCTAACCCTAACCCTAACCCTAACCCTAACCCTAACCCTTACCCGAAGCCTTACCCTCACCCGTCCCCTAATCCTAACCCGTACGCTAACACTAACCCGTACCCTAATACGTACGCTCACCCTAAACCGTTGTCGTACCCTAACCTGTATCCTAAACCGTCCCCTTCCCCGTCCCCTAAACCTAACCCTAACCCTAACCCTAACCCTTACCCGAAGCCTTACCCTCACCCGTCCCCTAATCCTAACCCGTACGCTAACACTAACCAGTACCCTAACACGTACGCTCACCCTAAACCGTTGTCGTAACCTAACCTGTACCCTAAACCGTCCCCGTCCCCTAACCCTAACCCTAACCATAACCCTAACCCTAACCCTTACCCGAAGCCTTACCCTCACCCGTCCCCTTATCCTAACCTGTACGCAAACACTAACCCGTACCCTAACACGTACGCTCACCCTAAACCGTTGTCGTACCCTAACCTGTACCCTAAACCGTCCCCGTCCCCTAACCCTAACCCTAACCCTAACACTTACCCGAAGCCATACCCTCACCCGTCCCCTAATCCTAACCCGTACGCTAACACTAACCCGTACCCTAACACGTACGCTCACCCTAAACCGTTGTCGTACCCTAACCTTTACCCTAAACCGTCCCCGTCCCCTAACCCTAACCCTAACCCTAACCCTAACCCTTACCCGAAGCCTTACCCTCACCCGTCCCCTAACCCTAACCCTTACGCTAACACTAACCCGTACCCTGACACGTACGCTCACACTAAACAGTTGTCGTACCCTAACCTGTACCCTAAACAGTCCCCGTCATCTAACCCTAACCCTAACCCTAACCCTAACCCTTACCCGAAGCCTTACCCTCACCCGTCCCCTAATCCTAAACCGTACGCTAACACTGACCCGTACCCTAACACGTACGCTCACCCTAAACCGTTGTCGTACCCTAACCTGTACCCTAACCGTCCCCGTCCCCTAAACCTAACCCTAACCCTAAGCCTAACCCTAACCCTAACCCTAACCCTAACCCTAACCCTTACCCGAAGCCTTACCCTCACCCGTCCCCTAATCCTAACCCGTACGCTAACACTAACCCATACCCTAACACGTACGCTCACCCTAAACCGTTGTCATACCATAACCTGTAACCTAAACCGTCCCCATCCCCTAACCCTAACCCTAACCCTTACCCAAAGCCTTACCCTTACCCGTCCCCTAATCCTAACCTGTACTCTAACACTAACCCGTACCCTAACACGTACGCTCACCCTAAACCGTTGTCGTAACCTAACCTGTACCCTAAACCGTCCCCGTCCCCTAACCCTAACCCTAACCCTAACCCTAAGGCTTACCCGAAGCCTTACACTCACCCGTCCCCTAATCCTAACCCGTACACTAACACTAACACGTACTGTAACACCTACGCTCACGCTAAAACGTTGTCGTACCCTAACCTGTACCTTAAACCGTCCCCGTCTCCTAACACTAACCCTAATCCTAACCCTAACCCTAACCCTTACCCGAAGCCTTACCCTCACCCGTCCCCTAATCCTAACCCGTACGCTAACACTAACCCGTAACCTAACACGTTCGCTCACACTAAACCGTTGTCGTACCCTAACCTGTACCCTAAACAATCCCCATCCCCTAACCCTAACCCTAACCCTAAACCTAACCCTTACCCGAAGCCTTAACCTCACCCGTCCCCTAATCCTAAACCGTACGCTAACACTGACACGTAACCTAACACCTACGCTCACCCTAAACTGTTGTCGTACCCTAACCTGTACCCTAAATCGTCCCCGTCCCCTAACACTAACCCTAACCCTAACCCTAACCCTAACCCTTACCCGAAGCCTTACCCTCACCCGTCCCCTATTACTAACCCGTACGCTTACACTAAACCGTACCCTAACACGTACGCTCACCCTAAACCGTTGTCGTACCCTAACCTGTACCCAAAACCGTCCCCGTCCCCGTCCCCGTCCCCTAACCCTAACCCTAACCCTAACACTTACCCGAAGCCTTATCCTCACCCGTCCCCTAATCCTAACCCGTACGCTAACACTAACCCGTATAGTAATACGTACGCTCACCCTAATACGTTGTCATACCCTAACCTGTACTCTAAACCGTCCCCTTCAACGCCCCCTTACCCTAACCCTAACCCTAACCCTAAGCCTTACCCGAAGACTTACCCTCACCCATCCCCTAATCCTAACCCGTACGCTAACACTAACCCGTACCCTAACACGTACGCTCACCCTAAACCGTTGTCGTACCCTTACCTGTACCCTAAACCGTCCCCGTCCCCTAACCCTAACCCTAAACCTAACCCTAACCCTTACCCGAAGCCTTACACTCACACGTCCCCTAATCCTAACCCTTACGCTAACACTAACCCGTACCCTAACACGTACGCTCACACTAAACCGATGTCGTACCCTAACCTGTACCCTAAACCGTCCCCGTCCCCTAACCCTAACCCTAACCCTAACCCTAAACCTTACCTGAAGCCTTACCCTCACCCGTCCCCTAATCCTAACCCGTACGCTAACACTAACCCGTACCGTAACACGTACGCTCACCCTAAACCGTTGTCATACCCTAACCTGTACCCTAAACCGTCCCCTTCCCCGTCCCCTTACCCTAACACTAACCCTAAACCTAACCCTTAGCCGAAGCCTTACCCTCACCCATCCCCTAATCCTAGCCCGTACGCTAACACTAACCCGTACCCTAACACGTACGCTCACCCGAAACCGTTGTCGTACTTTAACCTGTACCCTAAACCGTCCCCGTCCCCTAACCCTAACCCTAACCCTAACCCTAACCCTAACCCTTACTCGAAGCCTTACACTCACCCGTCCTCTAATCCTAACCCATACGCTAACACTATCCCGTACCCTAACACACAGGCTCACCCTAAACCGTTGTCGTACCCTAACCTGTACCCTAAACCGTCCCCGTCCCCGTCCCCTAACCCTAACCCTAACCCTAACCCTTACCCGAAGCCTTACCCTCACCCGTCCCCTAATCCTAACCCGTACCCTAACACGTACGCTCACACTAAACCGTTGTCGTACCCTAACCTGTACCCTAAACCGTCCCCTTCCCCGTCCCCTAACCCTAACCCTAACCCTAACCCTAAACCTTACCTGGAGCCTTACCCTCACCCGTCCCCTAATCCTAACCCGTACGCTAACACTAACAAGTACCCTAACACGTACGCTCACCCTAAACCGTTGTCATATCCTAAACTCTACCCTAAACCGTCCCCGTCCCCGTCCCCTAACCCTAACCCTAACCCTAACCCTAACCCTTACCCGAAGCCTTACCCTCACCCGTCACCTAATCCTAACCCGTACGCTAACACTAACACGTACCCTAACACGTACGCTCACCCTAAACCGTTGTCGTACCTTAAACTGTACCCTAAACCGTCCCCGTCCCCTAACCCTAACCCTAACCCTAACCCTAACCCTAACCCTTACCCAAAGCCTTACCCTCACCCGTCCCCTAATCCTAACCCGTACGCTAACACTAACCCGTACCCTAACACGTACGCTCAACATAAACCGTTGTCGTACACTAATCTGTACCCTAAACCGTCCCCGTCCCCTAACCCTAACCCTAACCCTAACCCTAACCCATACCCGAAGACTTCCCCTCACCCGTCCCCTAATCCTAAACCGTACGCTAACACTAACCCGTACCCTAACACATACGCTGACCCTAAACCGTTGTCGTACCCTAACCTGTACCCTAAACCGTCCCCGTCCCCTAACCATAACCCTAACTCTAACCCTAACCCTTACCTGAAGCCTTACCCTCACCCGTCCCCTAATACTAAACCGTACGCTTACACTAACCCGTACCCTAACACGTACGCTCACCCTAAACCGTTGTCGTACCCTAACCTGTACCCTAAACAGTCCCCGTCCCATAACCCTAACCCTAACCCTAACCCTAACCCTTACCCGAAGCCTTACCCACACCCGTCCCCTAATCCTAACTCGTACGCTAACACTAACCCGTACCGTAACACGTACGCTCACCCTAAACCGTTGTCATACCCTAACCTGTACCCTAAACCGTCCCCTTCCCCGTCCCCTTACCCTAACCCAAACCCTAACCCTAACCCTTACCCGAAGCCTGACCCTCACCCGTCCCCTAATCCTAACCCATACGCTAACACTAACCCATACCCTAACACGTACGCTCACCCTAAACCGTTGTCGTACCCTAACCTGTACCCTAAACCGTCCCCGTCCCCTAACCCTAACCCTAACCCTAACCCTAACCCTAACCCTTACCCGAAGCCTTACCCTCACCCGTCCCCTAATCCTAACCGTACGCTAACACTAACCCGTACCCTAACACGTACGCTCACCCTAAACCGTTGTCGTACCCTAACCTGTACCCTAAACTGTCCCCGTCCCCTAACCCTAACCCTAACCCTAACCCTAACCCTTACCCGAAGCCTTACCCTCACCCGTCCCCTAATCCTAACCCGTACGCTAACACTAACCAGTACCCTAACACGTACGCTCACCCTAAAACGTTGTCGTACCCTAACCTGTACCCTAAACCGTCCCCGTCCCCTAACCCTAACCCTAACCATAACCCTAACCGTAACCCTTACCCGAAGCCTTACCCTCACCCGTCCCCTTATCCTAACCTGTACGCTAACACTAACCCGTACCCTAATACGTACGCTCACCCTAAACCGTTGTCGTACCCTAACCTGTACCCTAAACCTTCCCCGTACCCGTCCCCTAACCCTAACCCTAACCCTAAACCTTACCCGAAGCCTTACCCTCACCCGTCTCCTAATCCTAACCCGTACGCTAACACTAAACCATACCCTAACACGTACGCTCACCCTAAACCGTTGTCATACCCTAACCTGTACCCTAAACCGTCCCTGTCCCCTAACCCTAACCCTAACCCTTACCCAAAGCCTTACCCTCACCCGTCCCCTAATCCTAACCCGTACTCTAACACTAACCCGTACCCTAACACGTACGCTCACCCTAAGCCATTGTCGTAACCTAACCTGTACCCTAAACCGTCCCCGTCCCCTAACCCTAACCCTAACCCTAACCCTAACGCTTACCCGAAGCTTTACACTCACCCGTACCCTAATCCTAACCCGTACACTAACACTAACCCGTACCCTAACACGTACGCTCACCCTAAAACGTTGTCGTTCCCTAACCTGTACCTTAAACCGTCCCCGTCTCCTAACCCTAACCCTAACCCTAACCCTAACCCTTACCCGAAGCCTTACCCTCACCCGTCCCCTAATCCTAACCCGTACGCTAACACTAACCCGTACCCTAACACGTACGCTCACCCTAAACCTTTGTCATACCCTAACCTGTACCCTAAACCGTCCCCTTCCCCGTCCGCTAACCCTAACCCTAACCCTAACCCTAAACCTAACCCTTACCCGAAGCCTTACCCTCACCCGTCCCCTAATCCTAACCCGTACGCTAACACTAACCCGTACCCTAACACGTATGCTCACCCTAAACCATTGTCATACCCTAACCTGTACCCTAAACCGTCCCCGTCACCTAACCCTAACCCTAACCCTAACCCTAACCCTAACCCTAACCCTTACCCGAAGCCTTACCCTCACCCGTCCCCTAATCCTAAACCGTACGCTAACACTAACCCGTACCCTAACACGTACGCTCACCCTAAACCGTTGTCGTACCCTAACGTGTACCCTAAACCGTCCCCGTCCCCTAACCCTAAACCTAACCTTAACCCTAACCCTAATCCTTACCCGAAGCCTTACCCTCACCCGTCCCCAAATACTAACCCGTACGCTTACACTAACCCGTACCCTAACACGTACGCTCACCCTAAACCGTTGCGTACGCTAACCTGTACCCTAATCGTCCCCGTCCCCTAAGCCTAACCCTAACCCTAACCCTAAACCTTACCCGAAGCCTTACCCTCACCCGTCCCCTAATCCTAACCCGTACGCTAACACTAACCCGTACCCTAACACGTACGCTCACCCTAAACCGTTGTCATACCCTAACCTGTACCCTAAACCGTCCCCGTCCCCTAACCCTAACCCTAACCCTTACCCAAAGCCTTACCCTCACCCGTCCCCTAATCCTAACCCGTACTCTAACACTAACCCGTACCCTAACACGTACGCTCACCCTAAACCGTTGTCGTAACCTAAACTGTACCCTAAACCGTCCCCGTCCCCTAACCCTAACCCTAAAGCTTACCCGAAGCCTTACACTCACCCGTCCCCTAATCCTAACCCGTACACTAACACTAACCCGTACCCTGACACGTACGCTCACCCTAAAACGTTGTCGTACCCTAACCTGTACCTTAAACCGTCCCCGTCTCCTAACCCTAACCCTAACCCTAACCCTAACCCTAACCCTTACCCGAAGCCTTACCCTCACCCGTCCCCTAATCCTAACCCGTACGCTAACACTAACCCATAACCTAACACGTACGCTCACACTAAACCGTTGTCGTACGATAACCTGTACCCTAAACAGTCCCCGTCCTCTAACCCTAACCCTAACCCTAACCCTAACCCTTACCCGAAGCCTTACCCTCACCCGTCCCCTAATCCTAAACCGTACGCTAACACTGACCCGTACCCTAACACGTATGCTCACCCTAAACCGTTGTCGTACCCTAACCTGTACCCTAAACCGTCCCCGTCCCCTAACCCTAACCCTAAACCTAACCCTAACCCTAACCCTAACCCTTACCCGAAGCCTTACCCTCACCCGTCCACTAATCCTACCCGTACGCTAACACTAACCTATACCCTAAAACGTACGCTCACCCTAAACCGTTGTCGTACACTAACCTGTACCCTACACCGTCCCCGTCACCTAACCCTAACCCTAACCCTAACCCTTACCCGAAGCCTTACCCTAACCCGTCCCATAATCCTAACACATACGCTAACACTAACCCGTAGCCTAACATGTACGCTCACCCTAAACCGTTGTCGTACCCTAACCTGTACCCTACACCGTCCCCGTCCCCTAACCCTAACCCTAACCCTAACCCTTACCCGAAGCCTTACCCTAACCCGTCCCATAATCCTAACACATACGCTAACACTAACCCGTACCCTAACACGTACGCTCACCCTAAACCGTTGAGGTACCCTAACCTGTACCCTAAACCGTCCCCGTCCCCTAACCCTAATCTTAACCCTAACCCTAACCCTTACCCGAAGCCTTACCCTCACCCGTCCCCTATTCCTAACCCGTACGCTAACACTAACCCGTACCCTAACACGTACGCTCACCCTAAACCGTTGTCGTACCCTAACCTGTACATTAAACCGTCCCCGTCCCCTAACCCTATCCCTAACCATAACCCTTACCCGAAGCCTTACTCTCACCCGTCCCCTAATCCTAAACCGTACGCTAACACTAACCCATACCCTAACACATACGCTCACCCTAAACCGTTGTCGTACCCTAACCTGTAACCTACACCATCCCCGTCCCCTAACACTAACCCTAACCCTAAACCTAACCCTAACCATAACCCTTAAGCGAAGCCTTACCCTCACCCATACCCTAATCCTAACCCGTACGCTAACACTAACCCTTACCCTAACACGTACGCTCACCCTAAACCGTTGTCGTACCCTAACCTGTACCCTAAACCGTCCCCGTCCCCTAACCCTAACCCTAACCCTAACACTAACCCTAACCCTTACCCGAAGCCTTACCCTCACCCGTTCCCTAATCCTAACCCGTACGCTAACACTAACCCTTACCCTAACACGTACGCTCACCCTAAACCTTTGTCGTACCCTAACCTGTACCCTAAACCGTCCCCGTCACCTAACCCTAACCCTAACCCTAACACTTACCCGAAGCCTTACCCTCACCCGTCCCCTAATCCTAACCCGTACGCTAACACTAACCCGTAACCTAACACGTACGCTCAACCTAAACCGTTGTCATACCCTAACCTGTACCCTAAACCGTCCCCGCCCCCTAACCCTAACCCTAACCGTAACACTAACCCTAACCCTTACCCGAAGCTTTACCCTCACCCTTCCCCTAATCCTAACCCTTACGCTAACACTAACCCGTACCCTAACACGTACGCTCACCCTAAACCGTTGTCGTACCCTAACCTGTACCCTAAACCGTCCCCGTCCCCTAACCCTAACCCTAACCCTAACCCTAACCCTTATCTGAAGCCTTACCCTCACCCGTCCCCTAATCCTAACCCGTACGCTAACACTAACCCTTGCCCTAACACGTACGCTGACCCTAAACCGCTGTCGTACCCTAACCTGTACCCTAAACCGTCCCCGTCCACTAACCCTAACCCTAACCCTAACCATAACCCTTACCTGAAGCCTTCACCTCACCCGTCCCTTAATCCTAACCCGTACACTAACACTAACCCGTACCCTAACACGTACGCTCACCCTAAACCGTTGTCGTACCCTAACCTGTACCCTAAACCGCCCCCGTCCCCTAACCCTAACCCTAACCCTAACCCTAACCCTAACACTTACCCGAAGCCTTACCCTCACCCGTCCCCTAATCCTAACCCGTACGCTAACACTAACCCGTACCCTAACACGTACGCTCACCCTAAACCGTTGTCGTACCCTAACCTGTACCCTAAACCGTCCCCGTCCCCTAACCTTAAACCTAACCTTAACCCTAACCCTAACCCTTACCCGAAGCCTTACCCTCACCCGTCCCCTAATACTAACCCGTACGCTTACACTAACCCGTACCCTAACACGTACGCTCACCCTAAACCGTTGCGTACGCTAACCTGTACCCTAATCGTCCCCGTCCCCTAAGCCTAACCCTAACCCTAACCCTAAACCTTACCCGAAGCCTTACCCTCACCCGTCCCCTAATCCTGACCTGTACGCTAACACTAACCCGTACCCTAACATGTACGCTCACCCTAAACCGTTGTCATACCCTAACCTGTACCCTAAACAGTCCCCGTCCCCTAACCCTAACCCTATACCTTACCCAAAGCCTTACCCTCACCCGTCCCCTAATCCTAACCCGTACTCTAACACTAACCCGTACCCTAACACGTACGCTCACCCTAAACCATTGTCGTAACCTAACCTGTACCCTAAACCGTCCCCGTCCCCTAACCCTAACCCTAACGCTTACCCGAAGCCTTACACTCACCCGTCCCCTAATCCTAACCCGTACACTAACACTAACCCGTACCCTAACACGTACGCTCACCCTAAAACGTTGTCGTACCCTAACCTGTACCTTAAACCGTCCCCGTCTCCTAACCCTAACCCTAACCCTAACCCTAACCCTAACCCTTACCCGAAGCCTTACCCTCACCCGTCCCCTAATCCTAACCCGTACGCTAACACTAACCCGTAACCTAACACGTACGCTCACACTAAACCGTTGTCGTACCATAACCTGTACCCTAAACAGTCCCCGTCCCCTAACCCTAACCCTAACCCTAACCCTAACCCTTACCCGAAGCCTTACCCTCACCCGTCCACTAATCCTACCCGTACGCTAACACTAACCTATACCCTAAAACGTACGCTCACCCTAAATCGTTGTCGTACCCTAACCTGTACCCGAAACCGTCCCCGTCACATAACCCTAACCCTAACCCCCACCCTAACCCTAACCCTTACCCGAAGCCTTACCCTCACCCGTCCCATAATCCTAACCCGTATGCTAACACTAACCCGTACCCTAACACGTACGCTCACCCTAAACCGTTGTCGTACACTAACCTGTACCCTAAACTGTCCCCGCCTCCTAACCCTAACCCTAAACCTAACCCTAACACTAACCCTTACCCGAAGCCTTACCCTCACCCGTCACCTAATCCTAACATGTACGCTAACACTAACCCGTACCCTAACACGTACGCTCGCCCTAAATCATTGTCGTACCCTAACCTGTACCCTAAACCGTCCCCGTCCCCTAAACCTAACCCTAACCCTAACGCTAACCCTTACCCGAAGCCTTACCCTCAACCGTCCCCTAATCCTAAGCCGTACGCTAACACTAACCCGTACCCTAACATGTACGCTCACCCTAAACCGTTGTCGTACCCTAACCTGTACCCTAAACCGTCCCCGTCCCCTAACCCTAACCCTAACCCTTACCCGAAGCCTTACCCTAACCCGTCCCATAATCCTAACACATACGCTAACACTAACCCGTACGCTAACACGTACGCTCACCCTAAACCGTTGTCGTACCCTAACCTGTACCCTAAACCGTCCCCGTCCCCTAACCCTAACCCTAACCCTAACCCTAACCCTAACACTTACCCGAAGCCTTACCCTCACCCGTCCCATAATACTAACCCGTACGCTTACACTAACCCGTACCCTAACATGTACGCTCACCCTAAACCGTTGTCGTACCCTAACCTGTACCCTAAACCGTCCCCGTCCCCGTCCCCTAACCCTAACCCTAACCCTAACCCTTACCCGAAGCCTTACCCTCACCCGTCCCCTAATCCTAACCCGAACGCTAACACTAACCCGTACCCTAAGACGTACGCTCACCCTAAACCGTTGCCGTACCTTAACCTGTACCCTAAACCGTCCCCGTCCCCTAACCCTAACCCTAACCCTAACCCTTACCGGAAGCCTTACCCTCACCCTTCCGCTAATACTAAACCGTACGTATACACTAACCCGTACCCTAACACGTACGCTCACCCTAAACCGTTGTCGTACCCTAACCTGTACCCTAAACCGTCCCCGTCCCCTAACCCTAACCCTAACCCTAACCCTAACCCTAACCCTAACCCTAACCCTTACCCGAAGCCTTACCCGTCCCCTAATCCTAAACCGTACGCTAACACTAACCCGTACCCTAACACGTACGCTCACCCTAAACCGTTGTCGTACCCTAACCTGTACCCTAAACCGTCCCCGTCCCCTAACCCTAAACCTAACCTTAACCCTAACCCTAACCCTTACCCGAAGCCTTACCCTCACCCGTCCCCTAATACTAACCCGTACGCTTACACTAACCCGTACCCTAACACGTACGCTCACCCTAAACCGTTGCGTACGCTAACCTGTACCCTAATCGTCCCCGTCCCCTAAGCCTAACCCTAACCCTAACCCTAAAGCTTACCCGAAGCCTTACCCTCACCCGTCCCCTAATCCTAACCCGTACGCTAACACTAACCCGTACCCTAACATGTACGCTCACCCTAAACCGTTGTCGTACCCTAACCTGTACCCTAAACCGTCCCCGTCCCCTAACCCTAACCCTAACCCTAACCCTTACCCGAAGCCTTACCCTAACCCGTCCCATAATCCTAACACATACGCTAACACTAACCCGTACCCTAACACGTACGCTCACCCTAAACCGTTGAGGTACCCTAACCTGTACCCTAAACCGTCCCCGTCCCCTAACCCTAATCTTAACCCTAACCCTAACCCTTACCCGAAGCCTTACCCTCACCCGTCCCCTATTCCTAACCCGTACGCTAACACTAACCCGTACCCTAACACGTACGCTCACCCTAAACCGTTGTCGTACCCTAACTTGTACCCTAAACCGTCCCCGTCCCCTAACCCTATCCCTAACCATAACCCTTACCCGAAGCCTTACCCTCACCCGTCCCCTAATCCTAACCCGTACGCTAACACTAACACATACCCTAACACATACGCTCACCATAAACCGTTGTCGTACCCTAAACTGTAACCTACACCATCCCCGTCCCCTAACACTAACCCTAACCCTAAACCTAACCCTAACCATTACCCTTAAGCGAAGCCTTACCCTCACCCATCCCCTAATCCTAACCCGTACGCTAACACTAACCCTTACCCTAACACGTACGCTCACCCTAAACCGTTGTCGTACCCTAACCTGTACCCTAAACCGTCCCCGTCCCCTAACCCTAACCCTAACCCTAACACTAACCCTAACCCTTACCCGAAGCCTTACCCTCACCCGTTCCCTAATCCTAACCCGTACGCTAACACTAACCCGTACCCTAACACGTACGCTCAACCTAAACCTTTGTCGTACCCTAACCTGTACCGTAAACCGTCCCCGTCACCTAACCCTAACCCTAACCCTAACACTTACCCGAAGCCTTACCCTCACCCGTCCCCTAATCCTAACCCGTACGCTAACACTAACCCGTACCCTAACACGTACGCTCACCCTAAACCGTTGTCGTACCCTAACCTGTACCCTAAACCGTCCCCGTCCCCTAACCCTAACCCTAACCGTAACACTAACCCTAACCCTTACCCGAAGCTTTACCCTCACCCTTCCCCTAATCCTAACCCTTACGCTAACACTAACCCGTACCCTAACACGTACGCTCACCCTAAACCGTTGTCGTACCCTAACCTGTACCCTAAACCGTCCCCGTCCCCTAACCCTAACCCTAACCCTAACCCTAACCCTTATCTGAAGCCTTACCCTCACCCGTCCCCTAATCCTAACCCGTACGCTAACACTAACCCTTACCCTAACACATACGCTGACCCTAAACCGCTGTCGTACCCTAACCTGTACCCTAAACCGTCCCCGTCCCCGTCCCCTAACCCTAACCCTAACCATAACCCTTACCCGAAGCCTTAACCACACCCGTCCCTTAATCCTAACCCGTACAGTAACACTAACCCGTACCCTAACACGTACGCTCACCCTAAACCGTTGTCGTACACTAACGTGTACCCTAAACCGTCCCCGTCCCCGTCCCCTAACCCTAACCCTAACCCTAACCCTAACCCTTACCCGAAGCCTTACCCTCACCCATCCCCTAATCCTAAACCGTACGCTAACACTAACCCGTACCCTAACACGTATGCTCACCCTAAACCGTTGTCGTACCCTAACCTGTACCCTAAACCGTCCCCGTCGCCTAACCCTAACCCTAACCCTAACCCTAACCCTAACACTTATCTGAAGCCTTACCCTCACCCGTCCCCTAATCCTAACCCGTACGCTAACACTAACCCGTACCCTAACACGTACGCTCACCCTAAACCGTTGTCGTACCCTGACCTGAACCCTAAACCGTCTCCGTCCCCTAACCCTAACCCTAACCCTAACCCTAACCCTAACCCTTACCCGAAGCCTTACCCTCACCCGTCCCCTAATCCTAACCCGTACGCTAACACTAACCCGTACTCTAACACGTACGCTCACCCTAAACCGTTGTCGTACCCTAACCTGAACCCTAAACCGTCCCATTCCCCGTCCCCTAACCCTAACCCTAACCCTATCCCTAAACCTTACCCGAAGCCTTACCCTCACCCGTCCCCTAATCCTAACCCGTTCGCTAACACTAACCCGTACCCTAACACGTACGCTCACCCTAAACCGTTGTCGTACACTAACCTGTACCCTAAACCGTCCCCGTCCCCGTCCCCGTCCCCTAACCCTAACCCTAACCCTAACCCTTACCCGAAGCCTTACCCTCACCCGTCCCCTAATCCTAACCCGTACGCTAACACTAACCAGTATCCTAATACGTACGCTCACCCTAAACCGTTGTCGTACCCTAACCTGTACCCTAAACCGTCCCCGTCCCCTAACCCTAACCCTAACCCTAACCCTTACCCGAAGCCTTACCCTCACCCGTCCCCTAATCCTAACCCGTACGCTAACACTAACCCGTACCCTAACACTTACGCTCACCCTAAACCGTTGTCGTACCCTAACCTGTACCCTAAACCGTCCCCGTCCCCTAACCCTAACCCTAACCCTAACCCTAACCCTTACCCGAAGCCTTACCCTCACCCATCCCCTAATCCTAACCCGTACGCTAACACTAACCAGTACCCTAACACGTACGCTCACCCTAAACCGTTGTCGTACCCTAACCTGTACCCTACACCGTCCCCGTCCCCTAACCCTAACCCTAACCATAACCCTAACCCTAACCCTTACCCGAAGCCTTACCCTAACCCGTCCCCTTATCCTAACCTGTACGCTAACACTAACCCGTACCCTAACACGTACGCTCACCCTAAACCGATGTCATACACTAACCTGTACCCTAAACCGTCCCCGTCCCCTAACGCTAACCCTTACCCAAAGCCTTACCCTCACCCGTCCCCTAATCCTAACCCCTACTCTAACACTAACCCGTACCCTAACACGTACGCTCACCCTAAACCGTTGTCGTAACCTAACCTGTACCCTAAACCGTCCCCGTCCCCTAACCCTAACCCTAACCCTAACCCTAACGCTTACCCGAAGCCTTACACTCACCCGTCCCCTAATCCTAACCCGTACACTAACACTAACCCGTACCCTAACACGTACGCTCACCCTAAAACGTTGTCGTACACTAACCTGTACCTTAAACCGTCCCCGTCTCCTAACCCTAACCCTAACCCTAACCCTAACCCTAACCCTTACCCGAAGCCTTACCCTCACCCGTCCCCTAATCCTAACCCGTACGCTAACACTAACCCGTAACCTAACACGTACGCTCACACTAAACCGTTGTCGTACACTAACCTGTACCCTAAACAGTCCCCGTCCCCTACCCCTACCCCTAACCTTAACCCTAACCCTTACCCGAAGCCTTTCCCTCACCCGTCCCCTAATCCTAAACCGTACGCTAACACTGACCCGTACCCTAACACGTACGCTCACCCTAAACCGTTGTCGTACCCTAACCTGTACCCTAAACCGTCCCCGTCCCCTAACACTAACCCTAAACCCCACCCTAACCCTAACACTTACCCGAAGCCTTACCCTCACCCGTCCCCTAATCCTAACCCGTATGCTAACACTAACCCATACCCTAACACGTACGCTCAACCTAAACCGTTGTCGTACCCTAACCTGTACCCTAAACTGTCCCCGTCTCCTAACCCTAACCCTAACCCTAACCCTAACACTAACCCTTACCCGAAGCCTTACCCTCACCCGTCCCCTAATTCTAACACGTACGCTAACACTAACCCGTAACCTAACACGTACGCTCAACCTAAATCGTTGTCGTACCCTAACCTGTACCCTAAACCGTCCCCGTCCCCTAAACCTAACCCTAACCCTAACCCTAACCCTTACCCGAAGCCTTACCCTCACCGGTCCCCTAATCCTAAGCCGTACGCTAACACTAACCCGTACCCTAACATGTACGCTCACCCTAAACCGTTGTCGTACCCTAACCTGTACCCTAAACCGTCCCCGTCCCCTAACCCTAACCCTAACCCTAACCCTAACCCTAACCCTTACCAGAAGCCTTACCCTCACCCGCCCCCTATTCCTAACCCGTACGCTAACACTAACCCGTACCCTAACACGTACGCTCACCCTAAACCGTTGTCGTACCCTAACCTGTACCCTAAACCGTCCCCGTCCCCTCACCCTATCCCTAACCATAACCCTTACCCGAAGACTTACCCTCACCCGTCCCCTAATCCTAACCCGTACGCTAACACTAACCTGTACCCTAACACGAACGCTCACCCTAAACTGTTGTCGTACCCTAACCTGTACCCTAAACCGTCCCCGTCCCCTAACCCTAACACTAACCCTAACCATAACCCTTACCCGAAGCCTTACACTCACCCGTCCCTTAATCCTAACCCGTACACTAACACTAACCTGTACCCTAACACGTACGCTCACCCTAAACCGTTGTCGTACCATAAGGTGTACCCTAAACCGTCCCCGTCCCCGTCCCCTAAACCTAACCCTAACCCTAACCCTTACCCGAAGCCTTACCCTCACCTGTCCCCTAATACTAAACCGTACGCTTACACTAACCCGTACCCTAACACGTATGCTCACCCTAAACCGTTGTCGTACCCTAACCTGTACCCTAAACAGCCCCCGTTCCCTAACCCTAACCCTAACCCTTACCCGAAGCCTTACCCTCACCCGTCCCTTAATCCTAACCCGTACGCTAACACTAACCCGTACCGTAACACGTACGCTCACCCTAAACCGTTGTCGTACCCTAACCTGTACCCTAAACCGTCCCCTTCCCCGTCCCTTTACCCTAACCCTAACCCTAACCCTAACCCTTACCCGAAGCCTTACCCTCACCCGTCCCCTAATCCTAACCCGTACGCTAACACTAACCCGTACCCTAACACGTACGCTCACCCTAAACCGTTGTCGTACCCTAACCTGTACCCTAAACCGTCCCCGTCCCCTAACACTAACCCTAAACCCCACCCTAACCCTAACACTTACCCGAAGCCTTACCCTCACCCGTCCCCTAATCCTAACCCGTATGCTAACACTAACCCATACCCTAACACGTACGCTCAACCTAAACCGTTGTCGTACCCTAACCTGTACCCTAAACTGTCCCCGTCTCCTAACCCTAACCCTAACCCTAACCCTAACACTAACCCTTACCCGAAGCCTTACCCTCACCCGTCCCCTAATTCTAACACGTACGCTAACACTAACCCGTAACCTAACACGTACGCTCAACCTAAATCGTTGTCGTACCCTAACCTGTACCCTAAACCGTCCCCGTCCCCTAAACCTAACCCTAACCCTAACCCTTACCCTTACCCGAAGCCTTACCCTCACCAGTCCCCTAATCCTAAGCCGTACGCTAACACTAACCCGTACCCTAACATGTACACTCACCCTAAACCGTTGTCGTACCCTAACCTGTACCCTAAACCGTCCCCGTCCCCTAACCCTAACCCTAACCCTAACCCTAACCCTAACCCTTACCAGAAGCCTTACCCTCACCCGCCCCCTATTCCTAACCCGTACGCTAACACTAACCCGTACCCTAACACGTACGCTCACCCTAAACCGTTGTCGTACCCTAACCTGTACCCTAAACCGTCCCCGTCCCCTCACCCTATCCCTAACCATAACCCTTACCCGAAGACTTACCCTCACCCGTCCCCTAATCCTAACCCGTACGCTAACACTAACCTGTACCCTAACACGAACGCTCACCCTAAACTGTTGTCGTACCCTAACCTGTACCCTAAACCGTCCCCGTCCCCTAACGCTAACACTAACCCTAACCATAACACTTACCCGAAGCCTTACACTCACCCGTCCCTTAATCCTAACCCGTACACTAACACTAACCTGTACCCTAACACGTACACTCACCCTAAACCGTTGTCGTACCATAAGGTGTACCCTAAACCGTCCCCGTCCCCGTCCCCTAAACCTAACCCTAACCCTAACCCTTACCCGAAGCCTTACCCTCACCCGTCCCCTAATACTAAACCGTACGCTTACACTAACCCGTACCCTAACACGTATGCTCACCCTAAACCGTTGTCGTACCCTAACCTGTACCCTAAACAGCCCCCGTCCCCTAACCCTAACCCTAACCCTTACCCGAAGCCTTACCCTCACCCGTCCCTTAATCCTAACCCGTACGCTAACACTAACCCGTACCGTAACACGTACGCTCACCCTAAACCGTTGTCGTACCCTAACCTGTACCCTAAACCGTCCCCTTCCCCGTCCCTTTACCCTAACCCTAACCCTAACCCTAACCCTTACCCGAAGCCTTACCCTCACCCGTCCCCTAATCCTAACCCGTACGCTAACACTAACCCGTACCCTAACACGTACGCTCACCCTAAACCGTTGTCGTACCCTAACCTGTACCCTAAACCGTCCCCGTCCCCGTCCCCTAACCCTAACCCTAACCCTAACCCTAACCCTTACCCGAAGCCTTACCCTCACCCGTCCCCTAATCCTAACCCGTACGCTAACACTAACCCGTACCCTAACACGTACGCTCACCCTAAACCGTTGTCGTACCATAACCTGTACCCTAAACCGTCCCCGTCCCCTAACCCTAACCCTAACCCTAAACCTAACCCTAACCCTAACCCTTACCCGAAGCCTTACCCTCACCCGTCCCCTAATCCTAACCCGTACGCTAACACTAACCCGTACCCTAACACGTATGCTCACCCTAAACTGTTGTCGTACCCTAACCTGTACCCTAAACCGTCCCCGTCCCCTAACCCTAACCCTAACCCTAACCCTAACCCTAACCCTTACCCGAAGCCTTACCCTCACCCGTCCCCTAATCCTAACCCGTACGCTAACACTAACCCGTACCCTAACACGTACGCTCACCCTAAACCGTTGTCGTAACCTAAACTGTACCCTAAACCGTCCCCGTCCCCTAACCCTAACCCTAACCCTAACCCTAACGCTTACCCGAAGCCTTACCCTCACCCGTCCCCTAATCCTAACCCGTACACTAACACTAACCCGTACCCTAAAACGTACGCTCACCCTAAAACTTTGTCGTACACTAACCTGTACCTTAAACCGTCCCCGTCTCCTAACCCTAACCCTAACCCTAACCCTAACCCTAACCCTTACCCGAAGCCTTACCCTCACCCGTCCCCTAATCCTAACCCGTACGCTAACACTAACCCGTAACCTAACACGTACGCTCACACTAAACCGTTGTCGTACACTAACCTGTACCCTAAACAGTCCCCGTCCCCTACCCCTACCCCTAACCCTAACCCTAACCCTTACCCGAAGCCTTTCCCTCACCCGTCCCCTAATCCTAAACCGTACGCTAACACTGACCCGTACCCTAACACGTACGCTCACCCTAAACCGTTGTCGTACCCTAACCTGTACCCTAAACCGTCCCCGTCCCCTAACCCTAACCCTAAACCCCACCCTAACCCTAACACTTACCCGAAGACTTACCCTCACCCGTCCCCTAATCCTAACCCGTATGCTAACACTAACCCATACCCTAACACGTACGCTCAACCTAAACCGTTGTCGTACCCTAACCTGTACCCTAAACTGTCCCCGTCTCCTAACCGTAACCCTAACCCTAACCCTAACACTAACCCTTACCCGAAGCCTTACCCTCACCCGTCCCCTAATTCTAACACGTACGCTAACACTAACCCGTAACCTAACACGTACGCTCAACCTAAATCGTTGTCGTACCCTAACCTGTACCCTAAACCGTCCCCGTCCCCTAAACCTAACCCTAACCCTAACCCTAACCCTTACCCGAAGCCTTACCCTCACCGGTCCCCTAATCCTAAGCCGTACGCTAACACTAACCCGTACCCTAACATGTACGCTCACCCTAAACCGTTGTCGTACCCTAACCTGTACCCTAAACCGTCCCCGTCCCCTAACCCTAACCCTAACCCTAACCCTAACCCTAACCCTTACCAGAAGCCTTACCCTCACCCGCCCCCTATTCCTAACCCGTACGCTAACACTAACCCGTACCCTAACACGTACGCTCACCCTAAACCGTTGTCGTACCCTAACCTGTACCCTAAACCGTCCCCGTCCCCTCACCCTATCCCTAACCATAACCCTTACCCGAAGACTTACCCTCACCCGTCCCTTAATCCTAACCCGTACGCTAACACTAACCTGTACCCTAACACGAACGCTCACCCTAAACTGTTGTCGTACCCTAACCTGTACCCTAAACCGTCCCCGTCCCCTAACCCTAACACTAACCCTAACCATAACCCTTACCCGAAGCCTTACACTCACCCGTCCCTTAATCCTAACCCGTACACTAACACTAACCTGTACCCTAACACGTACGCTCACCCTAAACCGTTGTCGTACCATAAGGTGTACCCTAAACCGTCCCCGTCCCCGTCCCCTAAACCTAACCCTAACCCTAACCCTTACCCGAAGCCTTACCCTCACCCGTCCCCTAATACTAAACCGTACGCTTACACTAACCCGTACCCTAACACGTATGCTCACCCTAAACCGTTGTCGTACCCTAACCTGTACCCTAAACAGCCCCCGTCCCCTAACCCTAACCCTAACCCTTACCCGAAGCCTTACCCTCACCCGTCCCTTAATCCTAACCCGTACGCTAACACTAACCCGTACCGTAACACGTACGCTCACCCTAAACCGTTGTCGTACCCTAACCTGTACCCTAAACCGTCCCCTTCCCCGTCCCTTTACCCTAACCCTAACCCTAACCCTAACCCTTACCCGAAGCCTTACCCTCAACCGTCCCCTAATCCTAACCCGTACGCTAACACTAACCCGTACCCTAACACGTACGCTCACCCTAAACCGTTGTCGTACCCTAACCTGTACCCTAAACCGTCCCCGTCCCCGTCCCCTAACCCTAACCCTAACCCTAACCCTAACCCTTACCCGAAGCCTTACCCTCACCCTTCCCCTAATCCTAACCCGTACGCTAACACTAACCCATACCCTAACACGTACGCTCACCCTAAACCGTTGTCGTACCATAACCTGTACCCTAAACCGTCCCCGTCCCCTAACCCTAACCCTAACCCTAAACCTAACCCTAACCCTAACCCTTACCCGAAGCCTTACCCTCACCCGTCCCCTAATCCTAACCCGTACGCTAACACTAACCCGTACCCTAACACGTATGCTCACCCTAAACTGTTGTCGTACCCTAACCTGTACCCTAAACCGTCCCCGTCCCCTAACCCTAACCCTAAACTTAACCCTAACACTTACCCGAAGCCTTACCCTCACCCGTCCCCTAATCCTAACCCGTACGCTAACACTAACCCATACCCTAACACGTACGCTCACCCTAAACCTTTCTCGTACCCTAACCTGTACCCTAAACCGTCCCCGTCACCTAACCCTAACCCTAACCCTAACACTTACCCGAAGCCTTACTCTCACCCGTCCCCTAATCCTAACCCGTACGCTAACACTAACCCGTACCCTAACACGTACGCCCACCCTAAACCGTTGTCGTACCCTTACCTGTACCCTAAACCGTCCCCGTCCCCTAACCCTAACCCTAACCCTAACACTAACCTTAACCCTTACCCGAAGCCTTACCCTCACCCTTCCCCTAATCCTAACACGTACGCTAACACTAACCCGTACCCTAACATGTACGCTCACCCTAAACCGTTGTCGTACCCTAACCTGTACCCTAAACCGTCCCCGTCCCCTAACCCTAACCCTAACCCTAACCCTAACCCTTATCTGAAGCCTTACCCTCACCCGTCCCCTAATCCTAACCCGTACGCTAACACTAACCCTTACCCTAACACGTACGCTGACCCTAAACCGCTGTCGTACCATAACCTGTACCCTAAACCGTTCCCGTCCCCTAACCCTAACCCTAACCCTAACCATAACCCTTACCCGAAGCCTTACCCTCACCCGTCCCTTAATCCTAACCCGTACACTAACACTAACCCGTACCCTAACACGTACGCTCACCCTAAACCATTGTCGTACCCTAACGTGTACCCTAAACCGTCCCCGTCCCCGTCCCCTAACCCTAACCCTAACCCTAACCCTAACCCTAACCCTTACCCGAAGCCTTTCCCTCACCCATCCCCTAATCCTAACCCGTACGCTAACACTAACCCGTACCCTAACACGTACGCTCACCCTAAACCGTTGTCGTACCCTAACCTGTACCCTAAACCGTCCCCGTCGCCTAACCCTAACCCTAACCCTAACCCTAACCCTAACCCTTACCCGAAGCCTTACACTCACCCGTCCCCTAATCCTAACCCGTACGCTAACACTAACCCGTACCCTAACACGTACGCTCACCCTAAACCGTTGTCGTACCCTGACCTGAAACCTAAACCGTCTCCGTCCCCTAACCCTAACCCTAACCCTAACCCTAACCCTAACCCTTACCCGAAGCCTTACCCTCACCCGTCCCCTAATCCTAACCCGTACGCTAACACTAACCCGTACCCTAACACGTACGCTCACCCTAAACCGTTGTCGTACCCTAACCTGAACCCTAAACCGTCCCATTCCCCGTCCCCTAACCCTAACCCTAACCCTAACCCTAAACCTTACCCGAAGCCTTACCCTCACCCGTCCCCTAATCCTAACCCGTACGCTAACACTAACCCGTACCCTAACACGTACGCTCACCCTAAACCGTTGTCGTACACGAACCTGTACCCTAAACCGTCCCCGTCCCCGTCCCCGTCCCCTAACCCTAACCCTAACCCTAACCCTTACCCGAAGCCTTACCCTCACCCGTCCCCTAATCCTAACCCGTACGCTAACACTAACCAGTATCCTAATACGTACGCTCACCCTAAACCGTTGTCGTACCCTAACCTGTACCCTAAACCGTCCCCGTCCCCTACACCTAACCCTAACCCTAAACCTTACCCGAAGCCTTACCCTCACCCGTCCCCTAATCCTAACCCGTACGCTAACACTAACCCGTACCCTAACACTTACGCTCACCCTAAACCGTTGTCGTACCCTAACCTGTACCCTAAACCGTCCCCGTCCCCTAACCCTAACCCTAACCATATCCCTAACCCTAACCCTTACCCGAAGCCTTACCCTAACCCGTCCCCTTATCCTAACCTGTACGCTAACACTAACCCGTACCCTAACACGTACGCTCACCCTAAACCGTTGTCATATACTAACCTGTACCCTAAACCATCCCCGTCCCCTAACCCTAACCCTAACCCTTACCCAAAGCCTTACCCTCACCCGTCCCCTAATCCTAACCCGTACTCTAACACTAACCCGTACCCTAACACGTACGCTCACCCTAAACCGTTGTCGTAACCTAACCTGTACCCTAAACCGTCCCCGTCCCCTAACCCTAACCCTAACCCTAACCCTAACGCTTACCCGAAGCGTTACACTCACCCGTCCCCTAATCCTAACCCGTACGCTAACACTAACCCGTACCCTAACACCTATGCTCACCCTAAACAGTTGTCGTACCCTAACCTGTACCCTAAACCGTGCCCGTCCCCGAAACCTAACCCTAACCCTAACCCTAACCCTTACCCGAAGCCTTACCCTCACACGTCCCCTAATCCTAACCCGTACGCTAACACTAACCCGTACCCTAACGCGTACACTCACCCTAAACCGTTGTCGTACCCTAACCTGTACCCTAAACCGTCCCCGTCCCCGTCCCCTAACCCTAACCCTAACCCTAACACTAACCCTTACCCGAAGCCTTACCCTCACCCGTCCCCTATTCCTAAACCGTACGCTAAAACTTACCCGTACCCTAACACGTACGCTCACCCTAAACCATTGTCGTACCCTAACCTGTACCCTAAACCGTCCCCGTCCCCTAACCCTAACCCTAACCCTAACCCTAACCTTAACCCTTACCCGAGGCCTTACCCTCACCCGTCCCCTAATCCTAACCCGTACGCTAACACTAACCCGTACCCTAACACGTACGCTCATTCTAAACCGTTGTCGTACACTAACCTGTACCCTAAACCGTCCCCGTCCCCTAACCCTAACCCTAACCCTAACCCTAACCCTAACCCTTACAAGAGGCCTTACCCTCACCCGTCCCCTAATCCTAACCCGTACGCTAACACTAACCCGTACCCTAACACGTACGCTCACCCTAAACCGTTGTCGTACCCTAACCTGTACCCTAAACCGTCCCCGTCCCCTAACCCTAACCCTAACCCTAACCCTAACCCTAACCCTTACCCGAAGCCTTACCCTCACCCGTCCCCTAATCCTAACCCGTACGCTAACACTAACACTTACCCTAACACGTACGCTCACCCTAAACCGTTGTCGTACACGAACCTGTACCCTAAACCGTCCCCGTCCCCGTCCCCGTCCCCAACCCTAACCCTAACCCTAACACTTACCCGAAGCCTTACCCTCACCCGTCCCCTAATCCTAACCCGTACGCTAACACTAACCAGTATCCTAATACGTACGCTCACCCTAAACCGTTGTCGTACCCTAACATGTACCCTAAACCGTCCCCGTCCCCTAACCCTAACCCTAACCCTAACCCTTACCCGAAGCCTTACCCTCACCCGTCCCCTAATCCTCACCCGTACGCTAACACTAACCCGTACCCTAACACTTACGCTCACCCTAAACCGTTGTCGTACCCTAACCTGTACCCTAAACCGTCCCCGTCCCCTAACCCTAACCCTAACCCTAACCCTAACCCTAACACTTACCCGAAGCCTTACCCTCACCCATCCCCTAATCCTAACCCGTACGCTAACACTAACCAGTAACCTAACACGTATGCTCACCCTAAACCGTTGTCGTACCCTAACCTGTACCCTAAACCGTCCCCGTCCCCTAACCCTAACCCTAACCATATCCCTAACCCTAACCCTTACCCGAAGCCTTACCCTAACCCGTCCCCTTATCCTAACCTGTACGCTAACACTAACCCGTACCCTAACACGTACGCTCACCCTAAACCGTTGTCATATACTAACCTGTACCCTAAACCATCCCCGTCCCCTAACCCTAACCCTAACTCTTACCCAAAGCCTTACCCTCACCCGTCCCCTAATCCTAACCCGTACTCTAACACTAACCCGTACCCTAACACGTACGCTCACCCTAAACCGTTGTCGTAACCTAACCTGTACCCTAAACCGTCCCCGTCCCCTAACCCTAACCCTAACCCTAACCCTAACGCTTACCCGAAGCCTTACACTCATCCGTCCCCTAATCCTAACCCGTACACTAACACTAACCCGTACCCTAACACGTACGCTCACCCTAAAACCTTGTCGTACACTAACCTGTACCTTAAACCGTCCCCGTCTCCTAACTCTAACCCTAACCCTAACCCTAACCTTAACCCTTACCCGAAGCCTTACCCTCACCCGTCCCCTAATCCTAACCCGTACGCTAACACTAACCCGTAACCTAACACGTACGCTCACACTAAACCGTTGTCGTACCCTAACCTGTACCCTAAACAGTCCCCGTCCCCTACCCCTACCCCTAACCCTAAACCTAACCCTTACCCGAAGCCTTGCCCTCACCGGTCCCCTAATCCTAAGCCGTACGCTAACACTAACCCGTACCCTAACATGTACGCTCACCCTAAACCGTTGTCGTACCCTAACATGTACCCTCAACCGTCCCCGTCCCCTAACCCTAACCCTAACCCTAACCCTAACCCTAACCCTTACCCGAAGCCTTACCCTCACCCGCCCCCTATTCCTAACCCGTACGCTAACACTAACCCGTACCCTAACACGTACGCTCACCCTAAACCGTTGTCGTACCCTAACCTGTACCCTAAACCGTCCCCGTCCCCTAACCCTATCCCTAACCATAACCCTTACCCGAAGACTTACCCTCACCCGTCCCCTAATCCTAACCCGTACGCTAACACTAACCTGTACTCTAACACGAACGCTCACCCTAAACTGTTGTCGTACCCTAACCTGTACCCTAAACCGTCCCCGTCCCCTAACCCTAACGCTAACCCTAACCATAAGCCTTACCCGAAGCCTTACCCTCATTCGTCCCTTAATCCTAACCCGTACACTAACACTAACCCGTAACCTAACACGTACGCTCACCCTAAACCGTTGTCGTACCATAAGGTGTACCCTAAACCGTCCCCGTGCCCGTCCCCTAAACCTAACCCTAACCCTAACCCTAACCCTTACCCGAAGCCTTACCCTCACGCGTCCCCTAATACTAAACCGTACGCTTACACTAACCCGTACCCTAACACGTATGCTCACCCTAAACCGTTGTCGTACCCTAACCTGTACCCTAAACAGCCCCCGTCCCCTAACCCTAACCCTAACCCTTACCCGAAGCCTTACCCTCACCCGTCCCTTAATCCTAACCCGTACGCTAACACTAACCCGTACCGTAACACGTACGCTCACCCTAATCCGTTGTCGTACCCTAAACTGTACCCTAAACCGTCCCCTTCCCCGTCCCTTTACCCTAACCCTAACCCTAACCCTAACCCTTACCCGAAGCCTTACCCTCACCCGTCCCCTAATCCTAACCCGTACGCTAACACTAACCCGTACCCTAACACGTACGCTCACCCTAAAGCGTTGTCGTACCCTAACCTGTACCCTAAACCGTCCCCGTCCCCGTCCCCGTCCCCTAACCCTAACCCTAACCCTAACCCTTACCCGAAGCCTTACCCTCACCCGTCCCCTAATCCTAACCCGTACGCTAACACTAACCCGTACCCTAACACGTACGCTAACCCTAAACCGTTGTCGTACCATAACCTGTACCCTAAACCGTCCCCGTCCCCTAACCCTAACCCTAACCCTAACCCTAACCCTTACCCGAAGCCTTACCCTCACCCGTCCCCTAATCCTAACCCGTACGCTAACACTAACCCGTACCCTAACACGTACGCTCACCCTAAACCGTTGTCGTACCCTAACCTGTACCCTAAACCGTCCCCGTCCCCTAACCCTAACCCAAACCCTAACCCTAACCCTAACCCTTACCCGAAGCCTTACCCTCACCCGTCCCCTAATCCTAACCCGTACGCTAACACTAACCCGTACCCTAACACGTACGCTCACCCTAAACCGTTGTCGTAACCTAACCTGTACCCTAAACCGTCCCCATCCCCGTCCCCTAGCCCTAACCCTAACCCTAACACTAACCCTTACCCGAAGCCTTACCCTCACCCGTCCCCTAATCCTAACCCGTACGCTAACACTAACCCGTACCCTAACACGTACGCTCACCCGAAACCGTTGTCGTACCCTAACCTGTACCCTAAACCGTCCCCGTCCCCTAACCCTAACCCTAACACTAACCCTAACCCTAACCCTTACCCGAAGCCTTACCCTCACCCGTCCCCTAATCCTAAACCGTACGCTAACACTAACCCGTACCCTAACACGTACGCTCACCCTAAACCGTTGTCGTACCCTAAGCTGTACCCTAAACCGTCCCCGTCCCCTAACCCTAACCCTAACCCTAAACCTAACCCTATCCGTTACCCGAAGCCTTACCCTCACCCGTCCCCTAATCCTAAACCGTACGCTAACACTAACCCGTACCCTAACACGTACGCTCACCCTAAACCGTTGTCGTAACCTAACCTGTACCCTAAACCGTCCCCGTCCCCGTCCCCTAACCCTAACCCTAACCCTAACACTAACCCTTACCCGAAGCCTTACCCTCACCCGTCCCCTAATCCTAACCCGTACGCTAACACTAACCCGTACCCTAACACGTACGCTCACCCGAAACCGTTGTCTTACCCTAACCTGTACGCTAAACCGTCCCCGTCCCCTAACCCTAACCCTAACCCTAACCCTAACCCTAACCCTTACCCAAATCTTACCCTCACCCGTCCCCTAATCCTAACCCGTACGCTTACACTAACCCGTACCCTAACACGTACGCTCACCCTAAACCGTTGTCGTACCCTAAGCTGTACCCTAAACCGTCCCCGTCCCCTAACCCTAACCCTAACCCTAACCCTTACCCGAAGCCTTAACCTCACCCGTCCCCTAATCCTAACCCGTACGCTAACACTAACCCGTACCCTAACACGTACGCTCACCCTAAACCGTTGTCGTACCCTAACCTGTACCCTAAACCGTCCCCGTCCCCTAACCCTAACCCTAACCCTAACCCTAACCCTAACCCTTACCCAAAGCCTTACCCCCACCCGTCCCCTAATCCTAACCCGTACGCCAACACTAACCCGTACCCTAACACGTACGCTCACCCTAAACCGTTGTCGTACCCTAACCTGTACCCTAAACCGTCCCCGTCCCCGTCCCCTAACCCTAACCCTAACCCTAACCCTAACACTTACCCGAAACCTTACCTTCACCCGTCCCCTAATCCTAACCCGTACGCTAACACTAACCCGTACCCTAACACGTACGCTCATCCTAAACCGTTGTCGTACCATAACCTGTACCCTAAACCGTCCCCGTCCCCTAACCCTAACCCTAACCCTAACCCTAACCCTTACCCGAAGCCTTACCCTCACCCGTCCCCTAATCCTAACCCGTACGCTAACACTAACCCGTGCCCTAACACGTACGTTCACCCTAAACCCTTGTCGTACCCTAACCTGTACCCTAAACCGTCCCCGTCCCCTAACCCTAACCCTAACCCTAACCCTAACCCTTACCCGAAGCCTTACTCTCACCCGTCCCCTAATCCTAACCCGTACGCTAACACTAACCCGTACCCTAACACGTACGCTCACCCTAAACCGTTGTCGTACCCTAAACCGTCCCCGTCCCCGTCCCCTAACCCTAACCCTAACCCTAACCCTAACCCTAACCCGAAGCCTTACCCTCACCCGTCCCCTAATCCTAACCCGTACGCTAACACTAATCCGTACCCTAACACGTACGCTCACCCTAAACCGTTTTCATACCCTAACCTGTACCCTAAACCGTCCCCGTCACCTAACCCTAACCCTAACCCTAACCCTAACCCTTACCCGAAGCCTTACCCTCACCCGTCCCCTAATCCTAACCCGTACGCTAACACTAACCCGTACCCTAACACGTACGCTCACCCTAAACCGTTGTCGTACCCTAACCTGTACCCTAAACTGTCCCCATCCCCTAACCCTAACCCTAACCCTAACCCTAACCCGAAGCCTTACCCTCACCCGTCCCCTAATCCTAACCCGTACGCTAACACTAACCCGTACCCTAACACGTACGCTCACCCTAAACCGTTGTCGTAACCTAACCTGTACCCTAAACCGTCCCCGTCCCCGTCCCCTAACCCTAACCCTAACCCTAACACTAACCCTTACCCGAAGCCTTACCCTCACCCGTCCCCTAATCCTAACCCGTACGCTAACACTAACCCGTACCCTAACACGTACGCTCACCCTAAACCGTTGTCGTACCCTAACCGGTACCCTAAACCCTCCCGATCCCCTAACCATAACCCTAACCCTAACCCTTACCCGAAGCCTTACCCTCACCCGTCCCCTAATCCTAACCCGTACGCTAACACTAACCCGTACCCTAACACGTACGCTCACCCTAAACCGTTGTCGTACCCTAACCTGTACCCTAAACCGTCCCCGTCCCCTAACCCTAACCCTAACCCTAACCCTAACACTAACCCTTACCCGAAGCCTTACCCTCCCCCGTCCCCTAATCCTAACCCGTACGCTAACACTAACCCGTACCCTAACACGTACGCTCACCCTAAACCGTTGTCGTAACCTAACCTGTACCCTAAACCGTCCCCGTCCCCGTCCCCTAACCCTAACCCTAACCCTAACACTAACCCTTTCCCGAAGCCTTACCCTCACCCGTCCCCTAATCCTAAACCGTACGCTAACACTAACCCGTACCCTAACACGTACGCTCACCCTAAACCGTTGTCGTACCCTAACCTGTACCCTAAACCGTCCCCGTCGCCTAACTCTAACCCTAACCCTAACCCTAACCCTAACCCTTACCCGAAGCCTTACCCTCACCCGTCCCCTAATCCTAACCCGTACGCTAACACTAACCCGTACCCTAACACGTACGCTCACCCTAAACCGTTGTCGTACCCTAACCTGTATCCTAAACCGTCCCCGTCCCCTAACCCTAACCCTAACCCTAACCCTAACCCTAACCCTAACCCTTACCCGAAGCCTTATCCTCACCCGTCCCCTAATCCTAACACGTACGCTAACACTAACACGTACCCTAACACGTACGCTCACCCTATACCGTTGTCGTACCCTAACCTGTACCCTAAACCGTCCCCGTCCCCTAACCATAACCCTAACCCTAACCCTAACCCTAACCCTTACCCGAAGCCTTACCCTCACCCGTCCCCTAATCCTAACCCGTACGCTAACACTAACCCATACCCTAACACGTACGCTCACCCTAAACCGTTGTCGTACCCTAACCTGTACCCTAAACCGTCCCCGTCCCCTAACCCTAACCCTAACCCTAACCCTAACCCTAACCCTTACCCGAGGCCTTACTCTCACCCGTCCCCTAATGCTAACCCGTACGCTAACACTAACCCGTACCCTAACACGTACGCTCACCCGAAACCGTTGTCGTACCCTAACCTGTACCCTAAACCGTCCCCGTCCCCTAACCCTAACCCTAACCCTGACACTAACCCTAACCCTTACCCGAAGCCTTACCCTCACCCGTCCCCTAATCCTAACCCGTACGCTAACACTAACCCATACCCTAACACGTAAGCTCACCCTAAACCGTTGTCGTACCCTAACCTATACCCTAAACCGTCCCCGTCCCCTAACCCTAACCCTAACCCTAACCCTAACCTTAACCCTTACCCAAAGCTTACCCTCACCCGTCCCCTAATCCTGACCCATACGCTAACACTAACCCGTACCCTAACATGTACGCTCACCCTAAACCGTTGTCGTACCCTAACCTGTACCCTAAACCATCCCCGTCCCCGTCCCCGTCCCCGTCCCCTAACCCTAACCCTAACCCTAACCCTAACCCTTACCCGAAGCCTTACCCTCACCCGTCCCCTAATCCTAACCCGTACGCTAACACTAACCCGTACCCTAACACGTACGCTCACCCTAAACCGTTGTCGTACCCTAAGCTGTACCCTAAACCGTCCCCGTCCCCTAACCCTAACACTAACCCTAACCCTAACCCTAACTCTAACCCTTACCCGAAGCCTTACCCTCACCCGTCCCCTAATCCTAACCCGTACGCTAACACTAACCCGTACCCTAACACGTACGCTCACCCTAAACCGTTGTCGTAACTTAAACTGTACCCTAATCCGTCCCCGTCCCCGTCCCCTAACCCTAACCCTAACCCTAACACTAACCCTTACCCGAAGCCTTACCCTCACCCGTCCCCTAATCCTAACCCGTACGCTAACACTTACCCGTACCCTAACACGTACGCTCACCCGAAACCGTTGTCGTACCCTAACCTGTACCCTAAACCGTCCCCGTCCCCTAACCCTAACCCTAACCCTAACCCTAACACTAACCCTTACCCGAAGCCTTACCCTCCCCCGTCCCCTAATCCTAACCCCTACGCTAACACTAACCCGTACCCTAACACGTACGCTCACCCTAAACAGTTGTCGTACCCTAAGCTGTACCCTAAACCGTCCCCGTCCCCGTCCCCTAACCCTAACCCTAACCCTAACCCTAACCCTAACCCGAAGCCTTACACTCACCCGTCCCCTAATCCTAACCCGTACGCTAACACT
Source organism: Delphinapterus leucas (assembly GCF_059928025.1). Taxonomy (NCBI): domain Eukaryota; kingdom Metazoa; phylum Chordata; class Mammalia; order Artiodactyla; family Monodontidae; genus Delphinapterus; species Delphinapterus leucas. The sequence continues at coordinate 89,981,510 of NC_143142.1, read as the reverse complement.
AACCCTTACGCTAACACGTACGCTCACCCTAAACCGTTGTCGTAACCTAACCTGTACCCTAAACCGTCCCCGTCCCCGTCCCCTAACCCTAACCCTAACCCTAACACTAACCCTTACCCGAAGCCTTACCCTCACCCGTCCCCTATTCCTAAACCGTACGCTAACACTAACCCGTACCCTAACACGTACGCTCACCCTAAACCGTTGTCGTACCCTAACCTGTACCCTAAAGCGTCCCCGTCGCCTAACCCTAACCCTAACCCTAACCCTAACCCTAACCCTTACCCGAAGCCTTACCCTCACCCGTCCCCTAATCCTAACCCGTACGCTAACACTAACCCGTACCCTAACACGTACGCTCACCCTAAACCGTTGTCGTACCCTAACCTGTACCCTAAACCGTCCCCGTCCCCTAACCCTAACCCTAACCCTAACCCTAACCCTAACCCTAACCCTTACCCGAAGCCTTACCCTCACCCGTCCCCTAATCCTAACCCGTACGCTAACACTAACACGTACCCTAACACGTACGCTCACCCTAAACCGTTGTCGTACCCTAACCTGTACCCTAAACCGTCCCCGTCCCCTAACCATAACCCTAACCCTAACCCTAACCCTAACCTTTACCCGAAGCCTTACACTCACCCGTCCCCTAACCCTAACCCGTACGCTAACACTAACCCATACCCTAACACGTACGCTCACCCTAAACCGTTGTCGTACCCTAACCTGTACCCTAAACCGTCCCCGTCCCCTAACCCTAACCCTAACCCTAACCCTAACCCTAACCCTTACCCGAGGCCTTACCCTCACCCGTCCCCTAATCCTAACCCGTACGCTAACACTAACCCGTACCCTAACACGTACGCTCATTCTAAACCGTTGTCGTACACTAACCTGTACCCTAAACCGTCCCCGTCCCCTAACCCTAACCCTAACCCTAACCCTAACCCTAACCCTTACCCGAGGCCTTACCCTCACCCGTCCCCTAATCCTAACCCGTACGCTAACACTAACCCGTACCCTAACACGTACGCTCACCCTAAACCGTTGTCGTACCCTAACCTGTACCCTATACCGTCCCCGTCCCCTAACCCTAACCCTAACCCTAACCCTAACCCTAACCCTTACCCGAAGCCTTACCCTCACCCGTCCCCTAATCCTAACCCGTACGCTAACACTAACCCATACCCTAACACGTAAGCTCACCCTAAACCGTTGTCGTACCCTAACCTGTACCCTAAACCGTCCCCGTCCCCTAACCCTAACCCTAACCCTAACCCTAACCTTAACACTTACCCAAAGCCTTACCCTCACCCGTCCCCTAATCCTGACCCATACGCTAACACTAACCCGTACCCTAACACGTACGCTCAACCTAAACCATTGTCGTACCCTAACCTGTACCCTAAACCATCCCCGTCCCCGTCCCCGTCCCCTAACCCTAACCCTAACCCTAACCCTAACCCTTACCCGAAGCCTTACCCTCACCCGTCCCCTAATCCTAACCCGTACGCTAACACTAACCCGTACCCTAACACGTACACTCACCCGAAACCGTTGACGTACCCTAACCTGTACCCTAAACCGTCCCCGTCCCCTAACCCTAACCCTAACCCTAACCCGAAGCCTAACCCTTACCCGAAGCCTTACCCTCACCCGTCCCCTAATCCTAACCCGTACGCTAACACTAACCCGTACCCTAACACGTACGCTCACCCTAAACCGTTGTCGTACGCTAACCTGTACCCTAAACCGTCCCCGTCCCCTAACCCTAACCCTAAACCTAACCCTAACCCTAACCCTTACCCGAAGCCTTACCCTCACCCGTCCTCTAATCCTAACTCGTACGCTAACACTAACCCGTTCCCTAACACGTACGCTCACCCTAAACCGTTGTCGTACCCTAACCTGTACCCTAAACCGTCCCCGTCCCCGTCCCCTAACCCTAACCCTAACCCTAACCCTAATCCTTACCCGAAGCCTTACCCTCACCCGTCCCCTAATCCTAACCCGTACGCCAACACTAACCCGTACCCTAACACGTACGCTCATCCTAAACCGTTGTCGTACCATAACCTGTACCCTAAACCGTCCCCGTCCCTTAACCCTAACCCTAACCCTAACCCTAACCCTTACCCGAAGCCTTACCCTCACCCGTCCCCTAATCCTAACCCGTACGCTAACACTAACCCGTGCCCTAACACGTACGTTCACCCTAAACCCTTGTCGTACCCTAACCTGTACCCTAAACCGTCCCCGTCCCCTAACCCTAACCCTAACCCTAACCCTAACCCTTACCCGAAGCCTTACACTCACCCGTCCCCTAATCCTAACCCGTACGCTAACACTAACCCATGCCCTAACACGTACGCTCACCCTAAACCCTTGTCGTACCCTAAACCGTCCCCGTCCCCGTCCCCTAACCCTAACCCTTACCCAAAGCCTTACCCCCACCCGTCCCCTAATCCTAACCCGTACGCCAACACTAACCCGTACCCTAACACGTACGCTCACCCTAAACCGTTGTCGTACCCTAACCTGTACCCTAAACCGTCCCCGTCCCCGTCCCCTAACCCTAACCCTAACCCTAACCCTAACACTTACCCGAAACCTTACCTTCACCCGTCCCCTAATCCTAACCCGTACGCTAACACTAACCCGTACCCTAACACGTACGCTCATCCTAAACCGTTGTCGTACCATAACCTGTACCCTAAACCGTCCCCGTCCCCTAACCCTAACCCTAACCCTAACCCTAACCCTTACCCGAAGCCTTACCCTCACCCGTCCCCTAATCCTAACCCGTACGCTAACACTAACCCGTGCCCTAACACGTACGTTCACCCTAAACCCTTGTCGTACCCTAACCTGTACCCTAAACCGTCCCCGTCCCCTAACCCTAACCCTAACCCTAACCCTAACCCTAACACTTACCCGAAGCCTTACTCTCACCCGTCCCCTAATCCTACCCGTACGCTAACACTAACCCGTACCCTAACACGTACGCTCACCCTAAACCGTTGTCGTACCCTAAACCGTCCCCGTCCCCGTCCCCTAACCCTAACCCTAACCCTAACCCTAACCCTAACCCGAAGCCTTACCCTCACCCGTCCCCTAATCCTAACCCGTACGCTAACACTAATCCGTACCCTAACACGTACGCTCACCCTAAACCGTTTTCATACCCTAACCTGTACCCTAAACCGTCCCCGTCACCTAACCCTAACCCTAACCCTAACCCTAACCCTTACCCGAAGCCTTACCCTCACCCGTCCCCTAATCCTAACCCGTACGCTAACACTAACCCGTACCCTAACACGTACGCTCACCCTAAACCGTTGTCGTACCCTAACCTGTACCCTAAACTGTCCCCATCCCCTAACCCTAACCCTAACCCTAACCCTAACCCGAAGCCTTACCCTCACCCGTCCCCTAATCCTAACCCGTACGCTAACACTAACCCGTACCCTAACACGTACGCTCATCCTAAACCGTTGTCGTACCATAACCTGTACCCTAAACCGTCCCCGTCCCTTAACCCTAACCCTAACCCTAACCCTAACCCTTACCCGAAGCCTTACCCTCACCCGTCCCCTAATCCTAACCCGTACGCTAACACTAACCCGTGCCCTAACACGTACGTTCACCCTAAACCCTTGTCGTACCCTAACCTGTACCCTAAACCGTCCCCGTCCCCTAACCCTAACCCTAACCCTAACCCTAACCCTAACCCTTACCCGAGGCCTTACCCTCACCCGTCCCCTAATCCTAACCCGTACGCTAACACTAACCCGTACCCTAACACGTACGCTCATTCTAAACCGTTGTCGTACACTAACCTGTACCCTAAACCGTCCCCGTCCCCTAACCCTAACCCTAACCCTAACCCTAACCCTAACCCTTACCCGAGGCCTTACCCTCACCCGTCCCCTAATCCTAACCCGTACGCTAACACTAACCCGTACCCTAACACGTACGCTCACCCTAAACCGTTGTCGTACCCTAACCTGTACCCTAAACCGTCCCCGTCCCCTAACCCTAACCCTAACCCTAACCCTAACCTTAACACTTACCCAAAGCCTTACCCTCACCCGTCCCCTAATCCTGACCCATACGCTAACACTAACCCGTACCCTAACACGTACGCTCAACCTAAACCATTGTCGTACCCTAACCTGTACCCTAAACCATCCCCGTCCCCGTCCCCGTCCCCTAACCCTAACCCTAACCCTAACCCTAACCCTTACCCGAAGCCTTACCCTCACCCGTCCCCTAATCCTAACCCGTACGCTAACACTAACCCGTACCCTAACACGTACACTCACCCGAAACCGTTGACGTACCCTAACCTGTACCCTAAACCGTCCCCGTCCCCTAACCCTAACCCTAACCCTAACCCGAAGCCTAACCCTTACCCGAAGCCTTACCCTCACCCGTCCCCTAATCCTAACCCGTACGCTAACACTAACCCGTACCCTAACACGTACGCTCACCCTAAACCGTTGTCGTACGCTAACCTGTACCCTAAACCGTCCCCGTCCCCTAACCCTAACCCTAAACCTAACCCTAACCCTAACCCTTACCCGAAGCCTTACCCTCACCCGTCCCCTAATCCTAACTCGTACGCTAACACTAACCCGTTCCCTAACACGTACGCTCACCCTAAACCGTTGTCGTACCCTAACCTGTACCCTAAACCGTCCCCGTCCCCGTCCCCTAACCCTAACCCTAACCCTAACCCTAATCCTTACCCGAAGCCTTACCCTCACCCGTCCCCTAATCCTAACCCGTACGCCAACACTAACCCGTACCCTAACACGTACGCTCATCCTAAACCGTTGTCGTACCATAACATGTACCCTAAACCGTCCCCGTCCCTTAACCCTAACCCTAACCCTAACCCTAACCCTTACCCGAAGCCTTACCCTCACCCGTCCCCTAATCCTAACCCGTACGCTAACACTAACCCGTGCCCTAACACGTACGTTCACCCTAAACCCTTGTCGTACCCTAACCTGTACCCTAAACCGTCCCCGTCCCCTAACCCTAACCCTAACCCTAACCCTAACCCTTACCCGAAGCCTTACACTCACCCGTCCCCTAATCCTAACCCGTACGCTAACACTAACCCATGCCCTAACACGTACGCTCACCCTAAACCCTTGTCGTACCCTAAACCGTCCCCGTCCCCGTCCCCTAACCCTAACCCTAACCCTAACCCTAACCCTAACCCGAAGCCTTACCCTCACCCGTCCCCTAATCCTAACCCGTACGCTAACACTAATCCGTACCCTAACACGTACGCTCACCCTAAACCATTGTCATACCCTAACCTGTACCCTAAACCGTCCCCGTCACCTAACCCTAACCCTAACCCTAACCCTAACCCTTACCCGAAGCCTTACCCTCACCCGTCCCCTAATCCTAAACCGTACGTTAACACTAACCCGTACCCTAACACTTACGCTCACCCTAAACCGTTGTCGTACCCTAACCTGTACCCTAAACTGTCCCCATCCCCTAACCCTAACCCTAACCCTAACCCTAACCCTTACCCGAAGCCTTACCCTCACCCGTCCCCTAATCCTAACCCGTACGCTAACACTAACCCGTACCCTAACACGTACGCTCACCCTAAACCGTTGTCGTACCCTAACCGGTACCCTAAACCGTCCCGATCCCCTAACCATAACCCTAACCCTAACCCTTACCCGAAGCCTTACCCTCACCCGTCCCCTAATCCTAACCCGTACGCTAACACTAACCCGTACCCTAACACGTACGCTCACCCTAAACCGTTGTCGTACCCTAACCTGTACCCTAAACCATCCCCGTCCCCTAACCCTAACCCTAACCCTAACCCTAACACTAACCCTTACCCGAAGCCTTACCCTCCCCCGTCCCCTAATCCTAACCCGTACGCTAACACTAACCCGTACCCTAACACGTACGCTCACCCTAAACCGTTGTCGTAACCTAACCTGTACCCTAAACCGTCCCCGTCCCCGTCCCCTAACCCTAACCCTAACCCTAACACTAACCCTTACCCGAAGCCTTACCCTCACCCGTCCCCTAATCCTAAACCGTACGCTAACACTAACCCGTACCCTAACACGTACGCTCACCCTAAACCGTTGTCGTACCCTAACCTGTACCCTAAACCGTCCCCGTCGCCTAACCCTAACCCTAACCCTAACCCTAACCCTAACCCTTACCCGAAGCCTTACCCTCACCCATCCCCTAATCCTAACCCGTACGCTAAGACTAACCCGTACCCTAACACGTACGCTCACCCTAAACCGTTGTCGTACCCTAACCTGTACCCTAAACCGTCCCCGTCCCCTAACCCTAACCCTAACCCTAACCCTAACCCTAACCCTAACCCTAACCCGAAGCCTTATCCTCACCCGTCCCCTAATCCTAACACGTACGCTAACACTAACACGTACCCTAACACGTACGCTCACCCTAAACCGTTGTCGTACCCTAACCTGTACCCTAAACCGTCCCCGTCCCCTAACCATAACCCTAAACCTAACCCTAACCCTAACCCTTACCCGAAGCCTTACCCTCACCCGTCCCCTAATCCTAACCCGTACGCTAACACTAACCCATACCCTAACACGTACGCTCACCCTAAACCGTTGTCGTACCCTAACCTGTACCCTAAACCGTCCCCGTCCCCTAACCCTAACCCTAACCCTAACCCTAACCCTAACCCTTACCCGAGGCCTTACCCTCACCCGTCCCCTAATCCTAACCCGTACGCTAACACTAACCCGTACCCTAACACGTACGCTCACCCTAAACCGTTGTCGTACCCTAACCTGTACCCTAAACCGTCCCCGTCCCCTAACCCTAACCCTAACCCTAACCCTAACCCTAAAACTTACCCGAGGCCTTACCCTCACCCGTCCCCTAATCCTAACCCGTACGCTAACACTAACCCGTACCCTAACACGTACGCTCACCTTAAACCGTTGTCGTACCCTAACCTGTACCCTAAACCGTCCCCGTCCCCTAACCCTAACCCTAACCCTAACCCTTACCCGAAGCCTTACCCTCACCCTTCCCCTAATCCTAACCCGTACGCTAACACTAACCCATACCCTAACACGTAAGCTCACCCTAAACCGTTGTCGTACCCTAACATGTACCCTAAACCTTCCCCGTCCCCTAACCCTAACCCTAACCCTAACCCTAACCTTAACCCTTACCCAAAGCTTACCCTCACCCGTCCCCTAATCCTGACCCATACGCTAACACTAACCCGTACCCTAACATGTACGCTCACCCTAAACCGTTGTCGTACCCTAACCTGTACCCTAAACCATCCCCGTCCCCGTCCCCTAACCCTAACCCTAACCCTAACCCTAACCCTTACCCGAAGCCTTAGCCTCACCCGTCCCCTAATCCTAACCCGTACGCTAACACTAACCCGTACCCTAACACGTACGCTCACCCTAAACCGTTGTCGTACCCTAAGCTGTACCCTAAACCGTCCCCGTCCCCTAACCCTAACCCTAACCCTAACCCTAACCCTTACCCGAAGCCTTACCCTCACCCGTCCCCTAATCCTAAACCGTACGCTAACACTAAACCGTACCCTAACACGTACGCTCACCCTAAACCGTTGTCGTAACCTAACCTGTACCCTAAACCGTCCCCGTCCCCGTCCCCTAACCCTAACCCTAACCCTAACACTAACACTTACCCGAAGCCTTAGCCTCACCCGTCCCCTAATCCTAACCCGTACGCTAACACTAACCCGTACCCTAACACGTACGCTCACCCGAAACCGTTGTCGTACCCTAACCTGTACCCTAAACCGTCCCCGTCCCCTAACCCTAACCCTAACCCTAACACTAACCCTTAACCGAAGCCTTACCCTCCCCCGTCCCCTAATCCTAACCCCTACGCTAACACTAACCCGTACCCTAACACGTACGCTCACCCTAAACCGTTGTCGTACCCTAAGCTGTACCCTAAACCGTCCCCGTCCCCTAACCCTAACCCTAACCCTAACCTTAACCCTAACCCTTACCCGAAGCCTTACCCTCACCCGTCCCCTAATCCTAACCCGTACGCTAACACTAACCCGTACCCTAACACGTACGCTCACCCTAAACCGTTGTCGTACCCTAACCTGTACCCTAAACCGTCCCCGTCCCCGTCCCCTAACCCTAACCCTACCCCTAACCCTAACCCTTACCCGAAGCCTTACCCTCACCCGTCCCCTAATCCTAACCCGTACGCCAACACTAACCCGTACCCTAACACGTACGCTCACCCTAAACCATTGTCGTACCCTAACCTGTACCCTAAACCGTCACCGTCCCCGTCCCCTAACCCTAACCCTAACCCTAACCCTAACACTTGCCCGAAGCCTTACCCTCACCCGTCCCCTAATCCTAACCCGTACGCTAACACTAACCCGTACCCTAACACGTACGCTCATCCTAAACCGTTGTCGTACCATAACCTGTACCCTAAACCGTCCCCGTCCCCTAACCCTAACTCTAACCCTAACCCTAACCCTAACCCTAACCCTTACCCGAAGCCTTACCCTCACCCGTCCCCTAATCCTAACCCGTACGCTAACACTAACCCATACCCTAACACGTACGCTCACCCTAATCCATTGTCAAAACCTAAACTGTACCCTAAACCCTTCCCGTCCCCTAACCCTAACCCTAACCCTAACCCTAACCCTAACCCTTACCCGAAGCCTTACCCTCACCCGTCCCCTAATCCTAACCCGTACGCTAACACTAACCCGTACCCTAACACGTACGCTCACCCTAAACCGTTGTCGTACCCTAACCTGTACCCTAAACCGTCCCCGTCCCCTAACCATAACCCTAACCCTAACCCTAACCTTAACCCTAACCCTTACCCGAAGCCTTACCCTCACCCGTCCCCTAATCCTAACCCGTACACTAACACTAACCCGTACCCTAACACGTACGCTCACCCTAAACCGTTGTCATACCCTAACCTGTACCCTAAACCGTCCCCTAACCCTAACCCTAACCCTAAACCTAACCCTAACCCTAACCCTTACCCGAAGCCTTACCCTCACCCTTCCCCTAATCCTAACCCGTACGCTAACACTAACCCATACCCTAACACGTAAGCTCACCCTAAACCGTTGTCGTACCCTAACCTGTACCCTAAACCTTCCCCGTCCCCTAACCCTAACCCTAACCCTAACCCTAACCTTAACCCTTACCCAAAGCTTACCCTCACCCGTCCCCTAATCCTGACCCATACGCTAACACTAACCCGTACCCTAACATGTACGCTCACCCTAAACCGTTGTCGTACCCTAACCTGTACCCTAAACCATCCCCGTCCCCGTCCCCTAACCCTAACCCTAACCCTAACCCTAACCCTTACCCGAAGCCTTACCCTCACCCGTCCCCTAATCCTAACCCGTACGCTAACACTAACCCGTACCCTAACACGTACGCTCACCCTAAACCGTTGTCGTACCCTAAGCTGTACCCTAAACCGTCCCCGTCCCCTAACCCTAACCCTAACCCTAACCCTAACCCTTACCCGAAGCCTTACCCTCACCCGTCCCCTAATCCTAAACCGTACGCTAACACTAAACCGTACCCTAACACGTACGCTCACCCTAAACCGTTGTCGTAACCTAACCTGTACCCTAAACCGTCCCCGTCCCCGTCCCCTAACCCTAACCCTAACCCTAACACTAACACTTACCCGAAGCCTTACCCTCACCCGTCCCCTAATCCTAACCCGTACGCTAACACTAACCCGTACCCTAACACGTACGCTCACCCGAAACCGTTGTCGTACCCTAACCTGTACCCTAAACCGTCCCCGTCCCCTAACCCTAACCCTAACCCTAACACTAACCCTTAACCGAAGCCTTACCCTCCCCCGTCCCCTAATCCTAACCCCTACGCTAACACTAACCCGTACCCTAACACGTACGCTCACCCTAAACCGTTGTCGTACCCTAAGCTGTACCCTAAACCGTCCCCGTCCCCTAACCCTAACCCTAACCCTAACCTTAACCCTAACCCTTACCCGAAGCCTTACCCTCACCCGTCCCCTAATCCTAACCCGTACGCTAACACTAACCCGTACCCTAACACGTACGCTCACCCTAAACCGTTGTCGTACCCTAACCTGTACCCTAAACCGTCCCCGTCCCCGTCCCCTAACCCTAACCCTACCCCTAACCCTAACCCTTACCCGAAGCCTTACCCTCACCCGTCCCCTAATCCTAACCCGTACGCCAACACTAACCCGTACCCTAACACGTACGCTCACCCTAAACCATTGTCGTACCCTAACCTGTACCCTAAACCGTCACCGTCCCCGTCCCCTAACCCTAACCCTAACCCTAACCCTAACACTTACCCGAAGCCTTACCCTCACCCGTCCCCTAATCCTAACCCGTACGCTAACACTAACCCGTACCCTAACACGTACGCTCATCCTAAACCGTTGTCGTACCATAACCTGTACCCTAAACCGTCCCCGTCCCCTAACCCTAACTCTAACCCTAACCCTAACCCTAACCCTAACCCTTACCCGAAGCCTTACCCTCACCCGTCCCCTAATCCTAACCCGTACGCTAACACTAACCCATACCCTAACACGTACGCTCACCCTAATCCATTGTCAAAACCTAAACTGTACCCTAAACCCTTCCCGTCCCCTAACCCTAACCCTAACCCTAACCCTAACCCTAACCCTAACCCTTACCCGAAGCCTTACCCTAACACGTCCCCTAATCCTAACCCGTACGCTAACACTAACCCGTACCCTAACACGTACACTCACCCTAAACCGTTGTCGTACCCTAACCTGTACCCTAAACCGTCCCCGTCCCCGTCCCCTAACCCTAACCCTAACCCTAACCCTAACCCGAAACCTTACCCTCACCCGTCCCCTAATCCTAACCCGTACGCTAACACTAATCCGTACCCTAACACGTACGCTCACCGTAAACCGTTGTCATACCGTAACCTGTACCCTAAACCGTCCCCGTCCCCTAACCCTAACCCTAACCCTAACCCTAACCCTTACCCGAAGCCTTACCCTCACCCGTCCCCTAATCCTAACCCGTACGCTAACACTAACCCGTACCCTAACACGTACGCTCACCCTAAACCGTTGTCGTACCCTAACCGGTACCCTAAACCGTCCCGGTCCCCTAACCATAACACTAACCCTAACCCTTAAACGAAGCCTTACCCTCACCCGTCCCCTAATCCTAACCCGTGCGCTAACACTAACCCGTAACATAACACGTACGCTCACCCTAAACCGTTGTCGTACCCTAACCTGTACCCTAAACCGTCCCCGTCCCCTAACCCTAACCCTAACCCTAACACTAACCCTTACCCGAAGCCTTACCCTCACCCGTCCCCTAATCCTAACCCGTACGCTAACACTAACCCGTACCCTAACACGTACGCTCACCCTAAACCGTTGTCGTATCCTAACCTGTACCCTAAACCGTCCCCGACCCCGTCCCCTAACCCTAACCCTAACCCTAACACTAACCCTTACCCGAAGCCTTACCCTCACCCGTCCCCTAATCCTAAACCGTACGCTAACACTAACCCGTACCCTAACACGTACGCTCACCCTAAACCGTTGTCGTACCCTAACCTGTACCCTAAACCGTCCCCGTCGCCTAACCCTAACCCTAACCCTAACCCTAACCCTAACCCTTACCCGAAGCCTTACCCTCACCCGTCCCCTAATCCTAACCCGTACGCTAAGACTAACCCGTACCCTAACACATACGCTCACCCTAATCCGTTGTCGTACCCTAACCTGTACCCAAAACCGTCCCCGTCCCCGTCCCCTAACCCTAACCCTAACCCTAACCCTAACACTTACCCGAAGCCTTACCCTCACCCGTCCCCTGATCCTAACCCGTACGCTAAGACTAACCCGTACCCTAACACGTACGCTCACCATAAACCGTTGTCTTACCCTAACCTGTACCCTAAACCGTCCCCGTCCCCTAAAGCTAACCCTAACCCTGACCCTAACCCTTACCCGAAGCCTTACCCTCACCCGTCCCCTAATCCTAACCCGTACGCTAACACTAAACCGTACCGTAACACGTACGCTCACCCTACACCGTTGTCGTACCCTAACCTGTACCCTAAACCGGCCCCGTCCCCTAACACAAACCCTAACCCTAACCCTAACCCTAACCCTTTCCCGAAGCCTTAACCTCACCCGTCCCCGAATCCTAACCCATACGCTAACACTAACCCGTACCCTAACACGTATGCTCACCCTAAACCGTTGTCGTACCCTAACCTGTACCCTAAACCGTCCCCGCCCCCTAACCCTAACCCTAACCCTAACCCTTACCCGAAGCCTTACCCTCACCCGTCCCCTAATCCTAACCCTTACGCTAACACTAACCCGTACCATAACACGTACGCTCACCCTAAACCGTTGTCGTACCCTAACCTGTACCCTAAACCGTCCCCGTCCCCTAACCATAACCCTAACCCTAACCCTAACCTTAACCCTAACCCTTACCCGAAGCCTTACCCTCACCCGTCCCCTAATCCTAACCCGTACACTAACACTAACCCGTACCCTAACACGTACGCTCACCCTAAACCGTTGTCATACCCTAACCTGTACCCTAAACCGTCCCCTAACCCTAACCCTAACCCTAACCCTAACCCTAACCCTTACCCGAAGCCTTACCCTCACCCGTCCCCTAATCCTAACCCGTACGCTAACACTAACCCATACCCTAACACGTACGCTCACCCTAATCCATTGTCGAAACCTAAACTGTACCCTAAACCCTTCCCGTCCCCTAACCCTAACCCTAACCCTAACCCTAACCCTAACCCTTACCCGAAGCCTTACCCTAACACGTCCCCTAATCCTAACCCGTACGCTAACACTAACCCATACCCTAACACGTACACTCACCCTAAACCGTTGTCGTACCCTAACCTGTACCCTAAACCGTCCCCGTCCCCGTCCCCTAACCCTAACCCTAACCCTAACCCTAACCCGAAGCCTTACCCTCACCCGTCCCCTAATCCTAACCCGTACGCTAACACTAATCCGTACCCTAACACGTACCCTCACCCTAAACCGTTGTCATACCGTAACCTGTACCCTAAACCGTCCCCGTCCCCTAACCCTAACCCTAACCCTAACCCTAACCCTTACCCGAAGCCTTACCCTCACCCGTCCCCTAATCCTAACCCGTACGCTAACACTAACCCGTACCCTAACACGTACGCTCACTCTAAACCGTTGTCGTACCCTAACCGGTACCCTAAACCGTCCCGGTCCCCTAACCATAACCCTAACCCTAAACCTTACACGAAGCCTTACCCTCACCCGTCCCCTAATCCTAACCCGTACGCTAACACTAACCCGTACCCTAACACGTACGCTCACCCTAAACCGTTGTCGTACCCTAACCTGTACCCTAAACCGTCCCCGTCCCCTAACCCTAACCCTAACCCTAACCCTAACACTAACCCTTACCCGAAGCCTTACCCTCACCCGTCCCCTAATCCTAACCCGTACGCTAACACTAACCCGTACCCTAACACGTACGCTCACCCTAAACCGTTGTCGTATCCTAACCTGTACCCTAAACCGTCCCCGACCCCGTCCCCTAACCCTAACCCTAACCCTAACACTAACCCTTACCCGAAGCCTTACCCTCACCCGTCCCCTAATCCTAAACCGTACGCTAACACTAACCCGTACCCTAACACGTACGCTCACCCTAAACCGTGGTCGTACCCTAACCTGTACCCTAAACCGTCCCCGTCGCCTAACCCTAACCCTAACCCTAACCCTAACCCTAACCCTTACCCGAAGCCTTACCCTCACCCGTCCCCTAATCCTAACCCGTACGCTAAGACTAACCCGTACCCTAACACATACGCTCACCCTAAACCGTTGTCGTACCCTAACCTGTACCCAAAACCGTCCCCGTCCCCGTCCCCTAACCCTAACCCTAACCCTAACCCTAACACTTACCCGAAGCCTTACCCTCACCCGTCCCCTGATCCTAACCCGTACGCTAAGACTAACCCGTACCCTAACACGTACGCTCACCATAAACCGTTGTCTTACCCTAACCTGTACCCTAAACCGTCCCCGTCCCCTAAAGCTAACCCTAACCCTGACCCTAACCCTTACCCGAAGCCTTACCCTCACCCGTCCCCTAATCCTAACCCGTACGCTAACACTAAACCGTACCGTAACACGTACGCTCACCCTACACCGTTGTCGTACCCTAACCTGTACCCTAAACCGGCCCCGTCCCCTAACACAAACCCTAACCCTAACCCTAACCCTAACCCTTTCCCGAAGCCTTAACCTCACCCGTCCCCGAATCCTAACCCATACGCTAACACTAACCCGTACCCTAACACGTATGCTCACCCTAAACCGTTGTCGTACCCTAACCTGTACCCTAAACCGTCCCCGCCCCCTAACCCTAACCCTAACCCTAACCCTAACCCTTACCCGAAGCCTTACCCTCACCCGTCCCCTAATCCTAACCCTTACGCTAACACTAACCCGTACCATAACACGTACGCTCACCCTAAACCGTTGTCGTACCCTAACCTGTACCCTAAACCGTCCCCGTCCCCTAACCATAACCCTAACCCTAACACTAACCTTAACCCTAACCCTTACCCGAAGCCTTACCCTCACCCGTCCCCTAATCCTAACCCGTACGCTAACACTAACCCATACCCTAACACGTACGCTCACCCTAAACCGTTGTCGTACCCTAAACTGTACCCTAAACCGTCCCCGTCCCCTAACCCTAACCCTAACCCTAACCCCAACCCTAACCCTAACCCGAAGCCTTACCCTCACCCGTTCCCTAATCCTAACCCGTAAGCTAACACTAATCCGTACCCTAACACGTACGCTCACCCTAAACCGTTGTCATACCCTAACCTGTACCCTAAACCGTCCCCGTCCCCTAACCCTAACCCTAACCCTAACCCTAACCCTTACCCGAAGCCTTAACGTCACCCGTCCCCTAATCCTAACCCGTACGCTAACACTAACCCGTACCCTAACACGTACGCTCACCCTAAACCGTTGTCGTACCCTAACCGGTACCCTAAACCGTCCCGGTCCCCTAACCATAACCGTAACCCTAACCCTTACCCGAAGCCTTACCCTCACCCGTCCCCTAATCCTAACCCGTGCGCTAACACTAACCCGTACCCTAACACGTACGCTCACCCTAAACCGTTGTCGTACCCTAACCTGTACCCTAAACCGTCCCCGTCCCCTAACCCTAACCCTGACCCTAACCCTAACACTAACCCTTACCCGAAGCCTTACCCTCACCCGTCCCCTAATGCTAACCCGTACGCTAACACTAACCCGTACCCTAACACGTACGCTCACCCTAAACCGTTGTCGTAACCTAACCTGTACCCTAAACCGTCCCCGTCCCCGTCCCTTAACCCTAACCCTAACCCTAACCCTAACCCTTACCCGAAGCCTTACCCTCACCCGTCCCCTAATCCTAACCCGTACGCTAACACTAACCCATACCCTAACACGTACGCTCACCCTAAACCGTTGTCGTACCCTAACCTTTACACTAAACTGTCCCCGTCCCCGTCCCCGTCCCCTAACCCTAACCCTAACTCTAAGCCTTACCCGAAGTCTTACCCTCACCCGTCCCCTAATCCTAACCCGTACGCTAACACTAACCCGTACCCTAACACGTACGATTACCCTAAACTGTTGTCGTACCCTAACCTGTACACTAAACCGTCCCCGTCCCCTAACCCTAACCCTAACCCTAACCCTAACCCTAACCCTAACCCTAACCCTAACCCTTACCCGAAGCCTTACCCTCACCCGTCCCCTAATCCTAAACCGTACGCTAACACTAACCCGTACCCTAACACGTACGCTCACCCTAAACCGTTGTCGTACCCTAACCTGTACCCAAAACCGTCCCCGTCCCCGTCCCCTAACCCTAACCCTAACCCTAACCCTAACACTTACCCGAAGCCTTACCCTCACCCGTCCCCTAATCCTAACCCGTACGCTAAGACTAACCCGTACCCTAACACGTACGCTCACCATAAACCGTTTTCTTACCCTAACCTGTACCCTAAACCGTCCCCGTCCCCTAAAGCTAACCCTAACCCTGACCCTAACCCTTACCCGAAGCCTTACCCTCACCCGTCCCCTAATCCTAACCCGTACGCTAACACTAAACCGTACCCTAACACGTACGCTCACCCTACACCGTTGTCGTACCCTAAACTGTACCCTAAACCGGCCCCGTCCCCTAACACTAACCCTAACCCTAACCCTAACCCTAACCCTTTCCCGAAGCCTTAACCTCACCCGTCCCCGAATCCTAACCCATACGCTAACACTAACCCGTACCCTAACACGTATGCTCACCCTAAACCGTTGTCGTACCCTAACCTGTACCCTAAACCGTCCCCGCCCCCTAACCCTAACCCTAACCCTAACCCTAACCCTTACCCGAAGCCTTACCCTCACCCGTCCCCTAATCCTAACCCTTACGCTAACACTAACCCGTACCATAACACGTACGCTCACCCTAAACCGTTGTCGTACCCTAACCTGTACCCTAAACCGTCCCCGTCCCCTAACCATAACCCTAACCCTAACCCTAACCTGAACCCTAACCCTTACCCGAAGCCTTACCCTCACCCGTCCCCTAATCCTAACCCGTACGCTAACACTAACCCATACCCTAACACGTACGCTCACCCTAAACCGTTGTCGTACCCTAAACTGTACCCTAAACCGTCCCCGTCCCCTAACCCTAACCCTAACCCTAACCCCAACCCTAACCCTTACCCGAGGCCTTACCCTCACCCGTCCCCTAATCCTAACCCGTACGCTAACACTAACCCGTACCCTAACACGTACGCTCACCCTAAACCGTTGTCGTACCCTAACCTGTACCCTAAACCGTCCCCGTCCCCTAACCCTAACCCTAACCCTAACCCTAACCCTAACCCTTACACGAAGCCTTACCCTCACCCATCCCCTAATCCTAACCCGTACGCTAACACTAACCCATAACCTAACACGTAAGCTCACCCTAAACCATTGTCGTACCCTAACCTGTACCCTAAACCATCCCCGTCCCCTAACCCTAACCCTAACCCTAACCCTAACCTTAACCCTTACCCAAAGCCTTACCCTCACCCGTCCCTTAATCCTGACCCATACGCTAATACTAACCCGTACCCGA
Organism: Delphinapterus leucas; assembly: GCF_059928025.1. NCBI lineage: Eukaryota > Metazoa > Chordata > Mammalia > Artiodactyla > Monodontidae > Delphinapterus > Delphinapterus leucas. The sequence continues at coordinate 89,964,232 of NC_143142.1, read as the reverse complement.
ACACGTACGCTCACCCTAAACCGTTGTCATAACCTAACCTGTACGCTAAACCATCCCCGTCCCCGTCCCCGTCCCCTAACCCTAACCCTAACCCTAACCATTACCCGAAGCCTTACCCTCACCCGTCCCCTAATCCTAACCCGTACGCTAACACTAACACGTACACTAACACGTACGCTCACCCTAAACCATTGTCGTACCCTAACCTGTACCCTAAACCGTCCCCGTCCCCTATCCCTAACCCTAACCCTAACCCTAACCCTAACCTTTACCCGAAGCTTTACCCTCACCCGTCCCCTAATCCTAACCCGCACGCTAACACTAACCCGTACCCTAACACGTACGCTCACCCTAAACCGTTGTCGTACCCTAAACTGTACCCTAAAGCGTCCCCGTCCCCTAACCCTAACCCTAACCCTAACCCTAAACCTATCTCTTACCCGAAGCCTTACCCTCAACCGTCCCCTAATCCTAACCCTTACGCTAACACTAACCCGTACCCTAACACGTACGCTCACCCTAAACCGTTGTCGTACCCTAACCTGTACCCTAAACCATCCCCGTCCCCGAACCCTAAACCTAACCCTAACCCTTACCCGAAGCCTTATACTCACCCGTCCCCTAATCCTAACCCGTACGCTAACACTAAACCGTACCCTAACACGTACGCTCACCCTAAACATTTGTCGTACCATAACCTGTACCCTAAACCGTCCCCGTCCCCTAACCCTAACCCTAACCCTAACCCTAACCCTAACCCTTACCCGAAGCCTTACCCTCACCCGTCCCCTAATCCTAACCCGTACGCTAACTCTAACCCGTACCCTAAAACGTATGCTCACCCTAAACCGTTGTCGTACCCTAACCTGTACCCTAAACCGTCCCCGTCCCCTAACCCTAACCCTAACCCTAACCCTAACCCTAACCCTTACCCGAAGCCTTACCCTCACCCGTCCCCTAATCCTAACCCGTACGCTAACACTAACCCGTACCCTAACAGGTACGCTCACCCTAAACCGTTGTCGTACCCTAACCTGTACCCTAAACCGTCCCGGTCTCCTAACCCTAACCCTAACCCTAACCCTAACCCTTACCCGAAGCCTTACCCACACCCGTCCCCTAATCCTAACCCGTACGCTAACACTAACCCGTACCCTAACACATACGCTCACCCTAAACCGTTGTCGTACCCTAACCTGTACCCTAAACCGTCCCTGTCCCCTAAAGCTAACCCTAACCCTAACCCTAACCCTTACCCGAAGCCTTACCCTCACCCGTCCCCTAATCCTAACCCGTACGCTAACACTAACCCATACCCTAACACGTACGCTCACCCTAAACCGTTGTCGTACCCTAACCTGTACCCTAAACCGTCCCCGTCCCCTAACCATAACCCTAACCCTAACCCTAACCTTAACCCTAACCCTTACCCGAAGCCTTACCCTCACCCGTCCCCTAATCCTAACCCGTACGCTAACACTAACCCATACCCTAACACGTAAGCTCACCCTAAACCGTTGACGTACCCTAACCTGTACGCTAAACCATCCCCGTCCCCGTCCCCTAACCCTAACCCTAACCCTAACACTAACCCTTACCCGAAGCCTTAACCTCACCCGTCCCCATATCCTAACCCGTACGCTAACACTAACCCGTACCCTAACACGTACGCTCACCCTAAACCGTTGTCGTACCCTAACCTGTACCCTAAACCGTCCCCGTGCCCTAACCCTAAACCTAACCCTAACCCTAAACCTATCCCTTACCCGAAGCCTTACACTCAACCGTCCCCTAATCCTAACCCTTACGCTATAACTAACCCGTACCCTAACACGTACGCTCACCCTAAACCGTTGTCGTACCCTAACTTGTACCCTAAACCGTCCCCGTCCCCTAACCCTAACCCTAACCCTAAACCTTACCCGAAGCCTTACCCTCACCCGTCCCCTAATTCTAATCCGTACGCTAACACTAAACAGTACCCTAACACGTACGCTCACCCTAAACCGTTGTCGTACCCTAACCTGTACCCTAAACCGTCCCCATTCCCTAACCCTAACCCTAACCCTAACCCTAACCCTAACCCTTGCCCAAAGCCTTACCCTCACCCGTCCCCTAATCCTAACCCGTACGCTAACACTAACCCATACCCTAACACGTACGCTCACCCTAAACCGTTTTCGTACACTAACCTGTACCCTAAACCGTCCCCGTCCCCTAACACTAACCCTGACCCTAACCCTAACAGTAACCCTTACCCGAAGCCTTACCCTCACCCGTCCCCTAATCCTAACCCGTACGCTAACACTAACCCATACCCTAACATGTACGCTCACCCTAAACCGTTGTCGTACCCTAACCTGTACCCTAAACCGTCCCCGTCCCCTAACCCTAACCCTAACCCTAACCCAAACCCTTACGCGAAGCCTTACCCTCACCCGTCCCCTAATCCTAACCCGTACGCTAACACTAACCCATACCCTAACACGTACGCTCACCCTAAACCGTTGTCGTACCCTAACCTTTACACTAAACCGTCCCCGTCCCCGTCCCCGTCCCCTAACCCTAACCCTAACTCTAAGCCTTACCCGAAGTCTTACCCTCACCCGTCCCCTAATCCTAACCCGTACGCTAACACTAACCCGTACCCTAACACGTACGATTACCCTAAATTGTTGTCGTACCCTAACCTGTACACTAAACCGTCCCCGTCCCCTAACCCTAACCCTAACCCTAACCCTAACCCTAACCCTAACCCTTACCCGAAGCCTTACCCTCACCCGTCCCCTAATCCTAAACCGTACGCTAACACTAACCCGTACCCTAACACGTACCCTCACCCTAAACGGTTGTCGTACCCTAACCTGTACCCTAAACCGTCCCCGTCCCCTAACCCGAACCCTAACCCTAACCCTAACCCTTTCCCGAAGCCTTACCCTCACCCGTCCCCTAATCCTAACCCGTACGCTAACACTAACCCGTACACTAACACATACGCTCACCCTAAACCGTTGTCGTACCATAACCTGTATCCTAAACCGTCCCCGTCCACTAACCCTAACCCTAACCCTAACCCTAACCCTAACCCTAACCCTAACCCTTACCCGAAGCCTTACCCTCACCCGTCCCCTAAACCTAACCCGTACGCTAACACTAACCCGTACCCTAACACGTACGCTCACCCTAAACCGTTGTCGTACCATAACCTGTACCCTAAACAGTCCCCGTCCCCTAACCCTAACCCTAACCCTAACCCTAACCTTAACCCTTACCCAAAGCCTTACCCTCACCCGTCCGCTAATCCTAACCCGTATGCTAACACTAACCCGTACCCTAACACGTAGGTTCACCCTAAACCGTTGTCGTACCCTAACATGTACCCTAAACCGTCCCCGTCCCCGTCCCCGTCCCGTAACCCTAACCCTAACCCTAACCCTTGCCCGAAGCCTTACCCTCACCCGTCCCCTAATCCTAACCCGTACGCTAACACTAACCCGTACCCTAACACGTACGCTCACCCTAAACCGTTGTCGTACACTAACCTGTACCCTAAACCGTCCCCGTGCCCTAACCCTAACCCTAACCCTATCCCTAACCCTTACCCGAAGTCTTCCCCTCACCCGTCCCCGAATCCTAACCATACGCTAACACTAACCCGTACCCTAACACGTATGCTCACCCTAAACCATTGTCGTACCCTAACCTGTACCGTAAACTGTCCGCGTACCCTAACCCTAACCCTAAACCTAACCCTAACCCTAACCCTTACCCGAAGCCTTACCCTCACCCGTCCCCTAATCCTAACCCGTACCCTAACACGTACGCTCACCCTAAACCGTTGTCGTACCCTAACCTGTACCCTAATCCGTCCCCGTCCCCTAACCATAACCCTAACCCTAACCCTAACCCTAACCCTAACCCTTACCCGAAGCCTTACCCTCACCCGTCCCCTAATCCTAACCCGTACGCTAACACTAACACATACCCTAACACGTACGCTCACCCTAAACCGTTGTCGTACCCTAACCTGTACCCTAAACCGTCCCCGTCCCCTAACCCTAACCCTAACCCTAACCCTAACCCTAACCCTTACCCGAGGCCTTAACCTCACCCGTCCCCTAATCCTAACCCGTACGCTAACACTAAAACGTACCCTAACACGTACGCTCACCCTAAACCGTTGTCGTGCCCTAACATGTACCCTAAACCGTCCCCATCCCCTAACCCTAACCCTAACCCTAACCCTAACCCTAACCCTTACCCGAAGGCTTACCCTCACCCGTCCCCTAATCCTAACCCGTACGCTAACACTAACCCATACCCTAACACGTAAGCTCACCCTAAACCGTTGTCGTACCCTAACCTGTAACCTAAACCGTCCCCGTCCCCTAACCCTAACCCTAACCCTAACCCTAACCTTAAGCCTTACCCAAAGCCTTACCCTCAACCGTCCCCTAATCCTGACCCATACGCTAACACTAACCCGTACCCTAACACGTACGCTCACCCTAAACCGTTGTCGTACCCTAACCTGTACCCTAAACCATCCCCGTCCCCGTCCCCGTCCCCGTCCCCTAACCCTAACCCTAACCCTTACCCGAAGCCTTACCCTCACCCGTCCCCTAATCCTAACCCGTACGCTAACACTAACCCGTAACCTAGCACGTACGCTCACCCTAAACCGTTGTCGTAACCTAACCTGTACCCTAAACCGTCCCCGTCCCCTAACCCTAACCCTAACCCTAACCCTAAACCTATCCCTTACCCGAAGCCTTACCCTCACCCGTCCCCTAATCCTAACCCTTACGGTAACACTAAACCGTACCCTAACACGTACGCTCACCCTAAACCGTTGTCGTACCCTAACCTGTACCCTAAACCGTCCCCGTCCACTAACCCTAACCCTAACCCTAACCCTAACCCTAACCCTAACCCTTACCCGAAGCCTTACCCTCACCCGTCCCCTAATCCTAAACCGTACGCTAACACTAACCCGTACCCTAACACGTACGCTCACCCTAAACCGTTGTCGTACCCTAACCTGTACCCTAAACCGTCCCCGTCCCCTAACCCTAACCCTAACCCTAACCCTAACCCTAACCCTTACCCGAAGCCTTACCCACACCCGTCCCCTAATCCTAACCCGTAGGCTAACACTAACCCGTACCCTAACACGTACGCTCACCCTAAACCGTTGTCGTACCCTAACCTGTACCATAAACCGTCCCGGTCCCCTAACCCTAACCCTAACCCTAACCCTAACCCTAACCCTAACACCTACCCGAAGCCTTACCCTCACCCGTCCCCTAATCCTAACCCGTACGCTAACACTAACCCGTACCGTAACACGTACACTCACCCTAAACCGTTGTCGTACCCTAACCTGTACCCTAAACCGTACCCATCCACTAACCCTAACCCTAACCCTAACCCTAACCCTAACCCTAACCCTTACTCGAAGCCTTACCCTCAACTGTCCCCTAATCCTAACCCGAACGCTAACACTAACCCGTACCCTAACACGTACGATCACCCTAAACCGTTGTCGTAACCTAACCTGTACCCTAAACCGTCCCTGTCCCCGTCCCCTAACCCTAACCCTAACCCTAACAATAACCCTTACCCGAAGCCTTACCCTCACCCGTCCCCTAATCCTAACCCGTACGCTAACACTAACCCGTACCCTAACACGTACGCTCACCCGAAACCGTTGTCGTACCCTAACCTGTACCCTAAACCGTCCCCGTCCCCTAACCCTAACACTAACCCTAACCCTAACCCTTACCGGAAGCCTTTCCCTAACCCGTCCCCTAATCCTAACACGTACGCTAACACTAAACCGTACCCTAACACTTACGCTCACCCTAAACCCTTGTCGTACCCTAACCTGTACCCTAAACCGTCCCGGTCCCCTAACCCTAACCCTAACCCTAACCCTAAACCTAACCCTTACCCGAAGCCTTACCCTCACCCGTCCCCTAATCCTAACCCGTACGCTAACACTAACCCGTACCCTAACACGTACGCTCACCCTAAACCGTTGTCGTACCCTAACCTGTACCCTAAACCGTCCCCGTCCCCTAACCCTAACCCTAACCCTAACCCTAACCCTAACCGTTACCCGAAGCCTTACCCTCACCCGTCCCCTAATCCTAACCCGTACGCTAACACTAAACCGTACCCTAACACGTACGCTCACCCTAAACCGTTGTCGTAACCTAACCTGTACCCTAAACCGTCCCCGTCCTCGTCCCCTAACCCTAACCCTAACCCTAACACTAAACCTTACCCGAAGCCTTACCCTCACCCGTCCCATAATCCTAACCCGTACGCTAACACTAACCCGTACCCTAACACGTACGCTCACCCGAAACCGTTGTCGTACCCTAACCTGTACCCTAAACCGTCCCCGTCCCCTAACCCTAACCCTAACACTAACCCTAACCCTAACCCTTACCCGAAGCCTTACCCTCACCCGTCCCCTAATCCTAACCCGTACGCTAACACTAACACGTACCCTAACACGTACGCTCACCCTAAACCGTTGTCGTACCCTAAGCTGTACCCTAAACCGTCCCCGTCCCCTAACCCTAACCCTAACCCTAACCCTAACCCTAACCCTTACCCGAAGCCTTACCCTCACCCGTCCCCTAATCCTAACCCGTACGCTAACACTAACCCGTACCCTAACACGTACGCTCACCCTAAACCGTTGTCGTACCATAACCTGTACCCTAAACCGTCCCCGTCCCCTAACCCTAACCCTAACCCTAACCCTAACCCTAACCCTTACCCGAAGCCTTACCCTCACCCGTCCCCTAATCCTAACCCGTACGCTAACACTAACCCGTAACCTAACACGTACGCTCACCCTAAACTGTTGTCGTACACTAACCTGTACCCTAAACCTTCCCCGTCCCCGTCCCCTAACCCTAACCCTAACCCTAACCCTAACCCTTACCCGAAGCCTTACCCTCACCCGTCCCCTAATCCTAACCCGTACGCCAACACTAACCCGTACCCTAACACGTACGCTCACCCTAAACCGTTGTCGTACCCTAACCTGTACCCTAAACCGTCCCCGTCCCCGTCCCCTAACCCTAACCCTAACCCTAACCCTAACCCTTACCCGAAGCCTTACCCTCACCCGTCCCCTAATCCTAACCCGTACGCTAACACTAACCCGTACCCTAACACGTACGCTCATCCTAAACCGTTTTCGTACCATAACCTGTAACCTAAACCGTCCCCGTCCCCTAACCCTAACCCTAACTCTAACCCTAACCCTAACCCTAACCCTTAACCGAAGCCTTACCCTCACCCGTCCTCTAATCCTAACCCGTACGCTAACACTAACCCGTACCCTAACACGTACGCTCAACCTAAACCGTCGTCGTACCCTAACCTGTACCCTAAACCGACCCCGTCCCCTAACCCTAACCCTAACCCTAACCCTAACCCTTACCCGAAGCCTTACCCTCACCCGTCCCCTAATCCTAACCCGTACGCTAACACTAACCCGTACCCTAACACGTACACTCACCCTAAACCGTTGTCATACCCTAAACTGTACCCTAAACCGTCCCCGTCCCCTAACCCTAACCCTAACCCTAACCCTAACCCTTACACGAAGCCTTACCCTCACCCGTCCCCTAATCCTAACCCGTACGCTAACACTAACCCGTACCCTAACACGTACGCTCACCCTAAACCGTTGTCGTACCCTAACCTGTACCCTAAACCGTCCCCGTCCCCGTCCCCTAACCCTAAACCTAACCCTAACCCTAACCCTTACCCGAAGCCTTACCCTCACCCGTCCCCTAATCCTAACCCGTACGCTAACACTAACCCGTACCCTAACACGTACGCTCACCCTAAACCGTTGTCGTACACTAACCTGTACCCTAAACCGTTCCCGTCCCCGTCCCCTAACCCTAACCCTAACCCTAACCCTAACACTTACCCGAAGCCTTAACCTCACCCGTCCCCTAATCCTAACCCGAACGCTAACTCTAACCCGTACCCTAACACGTACGCTCACCCTAAACTGTTGTCATACCGTAACCTGTACCCTAAACCGTCCCCGTCCCCTAACCCTAACCCTAACCCTAACGCTAACCCATACCCGAAGCATTACCCTCACCCGTCACCTAATCCTAACCCGTACGCTAACACTACCCGTACCCTAACACGTACGCTCACGCTAAACCGTTGTCGTACCCTAACCTGTACCCTAAACTGTCCCCGTCCGCTAACCCTAACCCTAACCCTAACCCTAACCCTAACCCTTACCCGAAGCCTTACCCTCACCCGTCCCCTAATCCTAACCCGTACGCTAACACTAACCCGTACCCTAACACGTATGCTCACCCTAAACCGTTGTCGTACCCTAACCTGTACCCTAAACCGTCCCCGTCCCCGTCCCCTAACCCTAACCCTAACCCTTACCCGAAGCCTTACCCTCACCCGTCCCCTAATCCTAACCCGTACGCTAACACAAACCCGTACCCTAACACGTACGCTCACCCTAAACCGTTGTCGTACCCTAACCTGTACCCTAAACCGTCCCCGTCCCCGTCCCCTAACCCTAACCCTAACCCTAACACTAACCCTTACCCGAAGCCTTACCCTCACCCGTCCCCTAATCCTAACCCGTACGCTAACACTAACAGGTACCCTAACACGTATTCTCACCCTAAACCGTTGTCGTACCCTAACCTGTACCCTAAACCGTCCCCGTCGCCTAACCCTAACCCTAACCCTAACCCTAACCCTAACACTTACCCGAAGCCTTACCCTCACCCGTCCCCTAATCCTAACCCGTACGCTAACACTAACCCGTACCCTAACACGTACGCTCACCCTAAACCGTTGTCGTACCCTAACCTGTACCCTAAACCGTCCCGTTCCCCTAACCCTAACCCTAACCCTAACCCTAACCCTAACCCTTACCCGAAGCCTTACCCGCACCCGTCCCCTAATCCTAACCCGTACGCTAACACTAACCCGTACCCTAACACGTACGCTCACCCTAAACCGTCGTCGTACACTAACCTGTACCCTAAACCGTCCCCGTCCCCTAACCCTAACCCTAACCCTAACCCTAACCCTTACCCGAAGCCTTACTCTCACCCGTCCCCTAATCCTAACCCGTACGCTACACTAACCCGTACCCTAACACGTACGCTCACCCTAAAACGTTGTCGTACCCTAAACCGTCCCCGTCCCCGTCCCCGTCCCCTAACCCTAACCCTAAACCTAACCCTAACCCGAAGGCTTACCCTCACCCGTCCCCTAATCCTAACCCGTACGCTAACACTAACCCGTACCCTAACACGTACGCTCACCCTAATCCATTGTCGAACCCTAACCTGTAGCCTAAACCGTTCCCGTCCCCTAACCCTAACCCTAACCCTAACCCTAACCCTTACCCGAAGCCTTACCCTCACCCGTCCCCTAAACCTAACCCGTACGCTAACACTAACCCGTACCCTAACACGTACGCTCACCCTAAACCGTTGTCGTACCCTAACCTGTACCCTAAACTGTCCCCGTCCCCGTCCCCTAACCCTAAACCTAACACTAACCCTAACCCTTACCCGAAGCCTTACCCTCACCCGTCCCCTAATCCTAACCCGTACGCTAACACTAACCCGTACCCTAACACGTACGCTCATCCTAAACCGTTTTCGTACCATAACCTGTAACCTAAACCGTTCCGGTCCCCTAACCCTAACCCTAACTCTAACCCTAACCCTAACCCTAACCCTTACCCGAAGCCTTACCCTCACCCGTCCCCTAATCCTAACCCGTACGCTAACACTAACCCGAACCCTAACACGTACGCTCACCCTAAACCGTCGTCGTACCCTAACCTGTACCCTAAACCGACCCCGTCCCCTAACCCTAACCCTAACCCTAACCCTAACCCTTACCCGAAGCCTTACCCTCACCCGTCCCCTAATCCTAACCCGTACGCTAACACTAACCCGTACCCTAACACGTACGCTCACCCTAAACAGTTGTCGTACCCTAAACCGTCCCCGTCCCCGTCCCCGTCCCCTAACCCTAACCCTAACCCTAACCCTAACCCGAAGCCTTACCCTCACCCGTCCCCTAATCCTAACCCGTACGCTAACACTAACCCGTACCCTAACATGTACGCTCACCCTAAACCGTTGTCATACCCTAACCTGTACCCTAAACCGTCCCCGTCCCCTAACCCTAACCCTAACCCTAACCCTAACCCTTACACGAAGCCTTACTCTCACCCGTCCCCTAATCCTAACACGTACGCTAACACTAACCCGTACCCTAACACGTACGCTCACCCTAATCCATTGTCGAAACCTAACCTGTACCCTAAACCGTTCCCGTCCCCTAACCCTAACCCTAACCCTAACCCTAACCCTAACCCTTACCCGAAGCCTTACCCTCACCCGTCCCCTAATCCTAACCCGTACGCTAACACTAACCCGTACCCTAACACGTACGCTCACCCTAAACCGTTGTCGTACCCTAACCTGTACCCTAAACCGTCCCCGTCCCCGTCCCCTAACCCTAAACCTAACCCTAACCCTAACCCTTACCCGAAGCCTTACCCTCACCCGTCCCCTAATCCTAACCCGTACGCTAACACTAACCCGTACCCTAACACGTACGCTCACCCTAAACCGTTGTCGTACACTAACCTGTACCCTAAACCGTTCCCGTCCCCGTCCCCTAACCCTAACCCTAACCCTAACCCTAACACTTACCCGATGCCTTAACCTCACCCGTCCCCTAATCCTAACCCGTATGCTAACTCTAACCCGTACCCTAACACGTACGCTCACCCTAAACTGTTGTCGTACCCTAACCTGTACCCTAAACCGTCCCCGTCCCCTAACCCTAACCCTAACCCTAACCCTAACCCTTACCCGAAGCCTTACCCTCACACGTCCCCTAATCCTAACCCGTACGCTAACACTAACCCGTACCCTAACACGTACACTCACCCTAAACCGTTGTCGTACCCTAACCTGTACCCTAAACCGTCCCCGTCCCCGTCCCCTAACCCTAACCCTAACCCTAACCCTAACCCTAACCCGAAGCCTTACCCTCACCCGTCCCCTAATCCTAACCCGTACGCTAACACTAATCCGTATCCTAACACGTACGCTCACCCTAAACCGTTGTCATACCCTAACCTGTACCCTAAACCGTCCCCGTCCCCTAACCCTAACCCTAACCCTAACCCGAACCCTTACCCGAAGCATTACCCTCACCCGTCCCCTAATCCTAACCCGTACGCTAACACTACCCGTACCCTAACACGTACGCTCACCCTAAACCGTTGTCGTACCCTAACCTGTACCCTAAACCGTCCCGGTCCCCTAACCCTAATCCTAACACTAACCCTTACCCGAAGCCTTACCCTCACCCGTCCCCTAATCCTAACCCGTACGCTAACACTAACCCGTACCCTAACACGTACGCTCACCCTAAACCGTTGTCGTACCCTAACCTGTACCCTAAACCGTCCCTGTCCCCGTCCCCTAACCCTAACCCTAACACTTACCCGAAGCCTTACCCTCACCCGTCCCCTAATCCTAACCCGTACGCTAACACAAACCCGTACCCTAACACGTACGCTCACCCTAAACCTTTGTCGTACCCTAACCTGTACCCTAAACCGTCCCCGTCCCCTAACCCTAACCCTAACCCTAACACTAACCCTTACCCGAAGCCTT